>NC_053163.1:148214232-148514232 GCF_016835505.1 Polypterus senegalus | reverse complement strand
GCTTTTCTTTTTTTTCAAGTGATGTATGAGAGACTTATTTTTAGTACACTTTTTAACTTAATATAAGCTGTTGCAGTAGGGGGCAGTATCGCTCCCTTGAACCCTCAGGTACCACGCCAAACACCTGGTAAAAGTGCTACAATTATTCTCTTTATTATAATAATGTGCACTAAGCACCCTCCACTCTACACTATTCATGAATAAACACAATACTAAATCAATAATCAATCCTCCACTCCCAGACGCGTTGCCCTCCTACCACCCAGCTCAGCTCATTGTCTGGGAGTTCCTATGGTCCTTTTATACCCCCTGACCCGGAGGTGTTCCTGCCCAACAGTCCACAAGTCCTTATTCCTTCCGGGTCAGGGTAAATAGTCCTTATCTTCACCCTGGAAGCACATCATCCCTTCCGCTCATGTGACCTGGAAGTACTTCCGGGGTATAGGGCAAAAAAAAGTCTTTGGTCCTCCCTGCTGCTCCCTCTTGCGGCCCCTGTGGTATCCAGCAGGGCTGAGGATAAAAACTACAAAGTCCATGACTCCCTGCTGGTCTTTGGGGCACCTCCATACTGCAGGGAGGGCTCCATCTGGCGGCCTGGGGGACATGGCCGGAATACTCTGCCGGGCACAGTCCACAAAGCGTGGTTTTTAAAAAGTACTTTTTTTTATATATATTATTTTTCAACTTTTTAGTCTTGGGTTTGTTTTAGTATAATTGTGTAATCAATATTTTAACACTTCCTTTAATATTTCTATCCATTACTAGCACCATCTATTGGTGAAATCTTGAACTATTCTTCATATGAAAGTTTTATGTCTTAATTAACATGGATTAATTGATCAATTAGTGAAACTGATGATGGATGGATGATTATTGATTTATGTATTGTCATCGGAAGTGTGTACGTGTGCAGAATTTTAAGTCATTGGACAATAGGAAGTGTGTTAAATATCGATTACAAGATTTGTACCAGACAACAAACAGGTGAAGTTAATATAAGCGTGGTAAAATACACAGTGACGAAAGGTTGGGGTCCAGCCACTCGGGTCCCCAACAATGAGGATCTTACGGACTGGATCACTCTCAGGGAAACGCGCCACATGGCCGTAGTGCCGTAACTGACGCTCCCTCACAATGCAGGCAATGAGACTCCATGAGAAACCGCTCATCTGACACAAAGTCAAACCAACGGTACCCAAGGATTTTCCGGAGATACACAGTACCAAAGGAGTCCAGTCTTCGTCTCAGGTCACTGGATAGCGTTCATATCTCGCAACCATATAGCAAGACAGGAAGCGACCTCATAACCCCCCATACTTTCCCAATCCATCTACTGACTTCATAGGAAGAGTCACCAGAGACATGAATGTCACTGCCAAGGTAAGTAAACCTCTCGATGAGGTCGACACTCAGACAGACAAACTGCTGATGGTTGTGCCTAAGAGGTCAGCAAAGGCCTGGATGTTGGTTTTTATCCAGGACACTCACAAGCCCAGACACTCAGTTTCTCAAGACCCCCAATCAGAGCCTCTATTGACTCCATAAAGATCACAGCATCATCAGCAAAGTCAAGATCAGTGAATCTTTCTTCACCAACAGATGCCCCACAGCCTCTGGACCCTACGACCCACCCAACACCCAGTCCATACAAGCTTTGAACAGAGTAGGAGCAAAAACATACCCCTGATGAACCCCAGAATCAACTGGGAAAACACAGTGGTTCTGTCTGCACTCTGCAAAGGACACACAGTACCAGTGTACAGGCCGGCCATGATATCCAGCAACCGTGAGGGGATCCCGTGAACCCTCAGAATGTCCCACAGGGCACCTCGATCAACTGAGTCAAACGCTTTTCAAAAATCGGCAAAGGCTGCAAAGTAACTCTGACGATATTCTCGTTTGCGCTCCAACCTTCAGTGCCAGGATGAGGTCGATGGTAGACTTCTTAGGCATAAAACCAGACTGTTCTGGTCGCTGGTAGGTGAGCAAGTGATCACGGATCCTATTGACGACCCTAGCAAGGACCTTACCTGCCACTGAGAGCAGTGTTATCCCCCTGTAGTGGCCGCAATCCAGGAGATCACCCTTCCCTTTTCCAGTCAGTTGGGATGATGCCAGTCTAAAATGGAAGCAAAGACTGCTTGCAATGCCAGGAGGACAGCCTTACCACCGGCCTGGAGAAGTTCACCCTGGAGACCACAGATTCCTGCAGGCTTTCCCCGCCTAAGCTGGTTCACCACCTGAGTAATTACAGTTAACAGGAAGCTAACAAGTTGAGGTCTGGAAGACCACGAAAACTTTCTGAAAGAACTTCTAGTTGGATTGCTAAAAATGTAAATAAAACCCCCATTTGACTGCAAAACAGTGGCATAGCTCGAGTTTGTGCTGCTCAGGGCGGGGCGGTGCTTCAATCTGCTGCCCGCCAACATATCTGAATATGTTAACCTATTTAAACAGAAAACTAAAATGACGTATACAGATAAATTAAGATAAATTTTACATAGATTTATTCATATATAGAGAAACAGCAATAAATTTTTCACATAGGCCTATAATTATTTGTAAGCATCAACTAGACAAGAATAGACGCACTGATAAGCCGCGTTCTAATCATTAGTTTAATATAATTAAAACCTGAACCAGTGTAGTGTACGAGTGATAGGTGGGGATGTTTTCTGCGCAGAGCAAGAACGCATTTGGATTGATAATGAAACAAAATTATGAATTGTAAATTAGTTGTTTATTATCGAGGTAATGTTTCTGTTTATTTTTTTTATTGCCTCAGAAAATTTCAACTGCTGTGTCTGATGCCGTCACAGAACATTATTTTTGAAGCATTTGTGGATAAAACCCAGAGAATTTTACTTTTTTCATTCATGAGTGATATTTTTCCGAACCCTGCTGCTTACACACGAATTGCACTGAACCTTTTGGCCAATAATGCCGTCCCTAAAAATGTTCCGCGCATGGGCAGACCGCCCCCTCCGCCCGCCCCTTGCTACGCCACTGCTGCAAAAGACCTTCATGAGGTTTTAGCAGACTCTGGAGTGGTGGTCCACTGTTCTACTGCGCAGTGACGCCTGAATAAATTTGACCTTCATGGAAGAGTCAGGAGAAGAAAACCTTTCCTGTGCCCTCACCACAAACTTCAGCGCCTGAAGTTTGGAAATAAACATCGAAACAAGTCTGATGCATTTTGGAAACGAGTCCTGTGGATTGATGAAATCAAAATAGAACCTTTTGGTCCCAATGTGCAAAGGTGTGTTTGAAGAACAAAGGGGACAAAATTCCAGGAAAAAGAAGACGTCTATAACTATTAAGCATTGGGTGGATCAATCAGACTTGTCTTGTCTTGTGTTGTGTTCAGTGTTGTGCTTGGACAAGTTCAAAAGAGCACATTCATGTTTCTACGAACGGTGAACTTAACATAACGTCTTTGCAAGTGAAAAACTTGAACGTGAGCGAGTTCAGTTTTAGGTGACATTCTGGATCGGGTTAAGGTCCTCATTAAATATCTTGCCTTATCCTGTAATGTAGGGGTGGAGCCGATTACGAATACGGTATTCTGATAAGCACAAATAGTGGATTTTTATAAATATTTATTTTGTATGAATTTTTTTGCCATTTATTTGTATGCTGAAAAAATTACGTAAAATCAAATCAAATTGGCACCGTCTGTGTCTGCCTGCTTGTGCTTAAGCTGCACCCTGCTGACAGGAGCACACGGTGAAGCTCCGCTTTCTCTTTTACAATAACGTTAGACTTCGCGAGGCCACTTGATATTTTCCCCGTTGGACATGCAATTTGTGACGCAAATTTTGACCGGCAGCGTAATTGGTTAGTTCACTTAACGCTGGTGCCACAGTCACCATTTGTGTTGGAAACAGAGCAGTCATTTATATGAATACTTGCATCTATTTAATTTCTTTTTTGACCGGGAGGATATTAGAATACAGTGGTGTGAAAAACTATTTGCCCCCTTCCTGATTTCTTATTCTTTTGCATGTTTGTCACACAAAATGTTTCTGATCATCAAACACATTTAACCATTAGTCAAATATAACACAAGTAAACACAAAATGCAGTTTTTAAATCCAAAAAAAAAAAATCCAAAAAAAATCCAAACCTACATGGCCCTGTGTGAAAAGGTAATTGCCCCCTTGTTAAAAAATAACCTAACTGTGGTATATCACACCTGAGTTCAATTTCCGTAGCCCCCCCCAGGCTTGATTACTGCCACACCTGTTTCAATCAAGAAATCACTTAAACAGGAGCTGCCTGACACAGAGAAGTAGACCAAAAGCACCTCAAAAGCTAGACATCATGCCAAGATCCAAAGAAATTCAGGAACAAATGAGAACAGAAGTAATTGAGATCTATCAGTCTGGTAAAGGTTATAAAGCCATTTCTAAAGCTGTGGGACTCCAGCGAACCACAGTGAGAGCCATTATCCACAAATGGCAAAAACATGGAACAGTGGTGAACCTTCCCAGGAGTGGCTGGCCGACCAAAATGACCCCAAGAGCGCAGAGACGACTCATCCGAGAGGTCACAAAAGACCCCAGGACAACGTCTAAAGAACTGCAGGCCTCACTTGCCTCAATTAAGATCAGTGTTCACGACTCCACCATAAGAAAGAGACTGGGCAAAAACGGCCTGCATGGCAGATTTCCAAGACGCAAACCACTGTTAAGCAAAAAGAACATTAGGGCTCGTCTCAATTTTGCTAAGAAACATCTCAATGATTGCCAAGACTTTTGGGAAAATACCTTGTGGACTGATGAGACAAAAGTTGAACTTTTTGGAAGGCAAATGTCCCGTTACATCTGGCGTAAAAGGAACACAGCATTTCAGAAAAAGAACATCATACCAACAGTAAAATATGGTGGTGGTAGTGTGATGGTCTGGGGTTGTTTTGCTGCTTCAGGACCTGGAAGGCTTGCTGTGATAGATGGAACCATGAATTCTACTGTCTACCAAAAAATCTTGAAGGAGAATGAAAATTGAAAAAAGTAAACTCACGGGTCATTTATTCTCACACCTTAAAAAAATACAAAATGAACTGAACATGAACTAGTTCAAAACTGAAATGGTGAACTATGAATGTGAATTTATTCGTTTTAATCTGTGCAAACTGAACTTTGAGCTATAGTTATTGTGATTGTGAACTGGCACAGCACTGACTGTGTTCTGTTGTATTGTATTGCAGCCGGGGACACAGGGAACATGTCATTGTTGGAGGGAAGAATGGATTCAAATAAACACCAGCAAATTCCGGAAGCAAAGGTCACACCATCTGCAAAATGTTGAAGTTAAAAAGAAGATGTGTCCTACAAGAAGATAATGATCTGAAACACATCTCAAGATCTACAATGGAATACCTCAGGAGGCACAAGCTGACGGTTTTGCCACGGCCCTCACAGTCCCCTGACCTAAACATCATTGAAGATCAGTGGAGAGATCTCAAAAGAGCAGTGCATGCAAGTTGGCTCAAGAATCTTTGCAGAATTAGAAGCCTTTTGCAAGGATGAATGGGAGAAAAGACCCCAAGTAAGAACTGAAAGACTATATTCTGGCTACAAAATGTGTTTACAAGCTGTGATACTTGACAGAGGTGGGGGTCTAAGTACTAAGTACTGACCATGTTGGGGGTCCAAACTTTTGCTTCAGGCCCTTTTCATTTTTTTGGTATTTTGTACCTGTGAGTTACAGAAATAAAATGTAATCTTGTTTAAAATACTAAAGAAATGTGTCATTTTTAAATTTATGACTTTTGGTGATCAGTTCACCTTCTTTTCTCCTTACTTTTCACAGTAATAGACATTTTAAACAAGGGTGCCCAAACTTTTGCATGCCACAAATCTTTTCGCACAGTAGTTTAAATGCTACAGCCTGTGAAACGTCATATACATAAATATGGGCCACCTATATATATATATATATATATATATATATATATATATATATATATATATATATATATATATATATATATATACAGTACATCACCAAAATTTGCGGAAGTTACGTTCCTAGAGCACCAGCAAATTGTGAAAAACCGCAAATTTTGGATGTGGTTAAAAAATGCCTATTTTCATAGTTTAAACCCTAAATATGCCTCCAAAACACTTTAATTTCAAACTCAACTTAATACATTACCTAAAAATAAAGGCGCTTCAACTGCGCTTGAACTGGCTGCACTCGAGCACACAGAGGTAAGCGCTGATGCTGGCAGGCTCGTCTAGAGCAGCGGTTCAATCCCAGGGACAGTGAGGCTGCAGTACTGCAGGGTGTCACGCTTGGGTCACAGATTTGCACAGAAACACAGGAGTTTGCAGAGACAGGAACTTTATTCAAACACTATAAACTAACATGTCTCTTTCAGAAGTAAAAGGAGCTCAGTATGCAGTTAGTTATCAATTAAAGAATAGACAAACATCATAGGGGAGCACAACCCACAAAAGGAGCAGAGGATGTCTGGGGGAGGAGAGAGAAACAAAGCAATCAGCCAAAAAGGACAGCTGCTGTTCAGTTTTTTAAGTATGCGTAGCGTTGCACGAGAAGCATATTACGCGACAGACCAGCCGCAAGGAAGGGAGAAATATGAAAGTAGTCTATCAGCGTTTTTAAGAGGGTGTTTTTGAGGAGTGTCCGTGTCTTCTAGGGGTGCGTTCAGCTCCCCTGCTCACAGTGGCAGTGGTCATGAGCTGACTGCTCAACGAATGTACAGCACTGACTGATCATCTCCTGTGTGCTCGCAAATGGCACTGGTAAATGACTATAGCCGGTTGTGGTGGTTTAAGGGTTAAGAGGAACAAAATGGAAAACACCAGAACACTCAGCTGGAGATGCATTACAGTCAATCAGCAGCAAGGAGAAATTAATAACGCTGTAGCAGTCCAGTGCCGCTAAGATTCACACTGTCGAGAAGATGGTGATTTATTTCTTTTTATGGTGGAGATTCCATGGACGCACCCAGCCTTGGCCCGACCCGCACACGCTCACAAACAGAGACAAAAACAAAGCAAAACGGTAATCAAACATCAAATAAAGAATGTAATGAAAACAAATGAAATAAATGAAAACAATGATACCACCCTTGTTCCCCTTATGGCGATTACACATTAAATAAAAAAAAGCACAAACAAAACACACACAGTAAACCATGAAAAACATTCATAAAAACGGTAATGAATGGAATGTAATGATGAGATAGATAGTCCAGAGATCCACACGTTGAATGGGAATGTAAAGATAGTCCTACTTGAAATGGTGAAGACGGGTGGATTGGTTCAAGAGCGCTCCTTTCTTTGCAGGATGGCCATGAATCCACTTACAGTCCTCATGTACACAGGCAGACGGCAGACAATCCAGACCCCAACCTCGACACGATCCAGGATAAAATGAACAAGTACAGGTAACCCAACAGAAGGCAGACAGACAGGAACTTGTAGCACAAATTACAAAAACTTTTTTTTTACTTTTGGTCACCGGCCCTCTTCTAAAAGCCACGCTGACGTCCTTTGACCCCAACAACCTCAGCACCCTCAGCAGAAGACCAATCAAAGCCACTGCAGGGACTTCTGGGAGTTCCAGTTTCAATTTTTACTGGCTACTCTCACCATCCCAAGCTGCGTTTTTCTCTACAGTCGCTTCCTGTTCTCTCTACAGTGCAGGATATTTGCGGTTTCCGCTAACAATTATTAGATAGGTTCTAAGGAAATATCTGCGAATGACTGAGGCCGCAAACTCTGAACCGCAACTTTGCGGGAGTCTACTGTATATTCACCAGTAGGGGACACAATTATTGGGAGTTGGAGTGTGGTGTAGCCCTATTGGGATCCGCAGGTGCCTCCAGGGGGTCTCCTGCTGAGCCCTTATGGGCAGTTCTTTCGCCAAACCTGGAAGTGCTGCCGGAAATGAGTCAACAAGCACCTGGAGCAATTCCAGGTGCCTTATAAAATGAGCCAGCAGCCACTACTCAGGAAGCCAGAGGCGGGAGGAGGAGCGACAAAACTTGACCCAAGGAGTGAAGGAAGGAAAAGAGTTAAGGAGGGGATTTATTGTTGGGCATTGTGCTGTGCTTGGACTGTGTTATACTTGTGGGGGAATGAGGAAGGCGTTTCCCACAAGGGAAAAAGAAAATAAAAACCGGTGTGCCTTGAACTTGTGTCCCGCGCTTGTCTGTGTCGGGTTCAGCTGGCGGCGCCAGCCTGGTGGGCCACAATATATATACAGGGGGTCCTCAGGTTATGACACAGTTCTGTTCCTACAACAGTGATGTAACCCAAATTTTGGTGTAAGTCGAAAAACACCCTAGCCTAAGTCACTTACCTATCCTAACACATTTGCAAAATCATAATCTAGAACATAAAAAAACAACTAAGCTACAGAAAAAGGAAAAGAACATAAATATACTGTACTGTACACTGTACTGTAGTTAGAGAAAAAATGACAAAAAATGAGTAAAAAAAATTCCTTACCTTTATTCCTTCTGTTCAATTTACAATGTCTAATTTCACTTCCATCGTGATGGCTTTCCTCATCTTCGAAGCACTACAATTTGAAGACTCTGACTTTCATTTAGGAGCCATGATAAGGGCCACATAGTGACCAAACAAAGCAACACAAACAGAACACTTCATATGCACTCAAACCAAACTCCTTCACCAACTCCTTCACTCAAATGCCGCATACTTCCTCCGCACGCATCCAAACTAATTCGCCCACGTAGTCTGTAAGTACGACGCCAACGCCGTAAGCCAAAAGACTCACATCTCAGTTTTTTTAAGTTTTTATGGGAGTGAGTGTTGTAAACTTGAAATGTCGAATGTTGAAACATTGTAACCTGAGGACCCCCTGTATATATATATATATATATATATATATATATATATATATATATATATATATATATATATATATATATATATATATATATATATATATATATATATATATATATATATATATATATATATATATATATATATATACTAGGGGGCTCCTTCCCCTGCTTGCTACGATGGCCCACCCTGTGTTTGGTTTACAGGATATACAATTTAAAGAGATTGTTATTTTCATGGGAATTGTTACATATGCATTACTTTCACTTTTACTTTAAAAACTTTTGTAAAAACAATACTTGTCCTTTATTTCCGGTCCCATGTGTGGTTACATCTCTTTCTCGGCAGACGTATAACGCTGCTTGCGTTGTGAGGGGGGTGGGGGTTGAGGCGGCTGAACGCACACTAAGGAGATGCTGTCAGATCATCTGCTGTCTTTCTGCTGCCGGCGAGCTGCTTGTTCTGCTTGTCGCATGACGTTGTTTTAAGAGCTGTGAGCACAAATGCGTGTCTGCCAAAAGCATACCAACAACTGCTAGGTTAGATGTCTGTGGACTTGTTTTAAATGATGGCTCACTGCCTTATCTCACGTGATGTTGTAAAAACAATAATTGTCCTTTATTTCTGGCCCCGGGCGTGGTTAAATTTCTTTCCCATCAGGACGTATAATGCTGCTCGTGTTGTGAAGGGGTGGAGGCAGCTGCTGTCGTGCTGCCCGTCGATCTTTTTAAAGCCTGTACAGCCGCTGTCCTTTTTGCCACTTCATGTCTCTGCTGCTCACGTTGTAATCGCTTCTCCGTGATCCTAAATATACACCTGACCGAATTGAAGTGAAACTTGTCGTTGCTTTAACTGTTGCGGGACCACAGATTCTCATAGCGTATGGTCCATTATTGTGTAAATCTACTTTTTCTGCATTGAATGATACAAATACAAAAAGACTTTGTTTTCTGCTCTTTGCCTTTTATTTCTGACCTTGCTTTCTCCAGCTATTTTTTCAATTACACCTGTTCCTGCTAATTAATTTCCTTTTGTTTGTGCTAATGTGATCTTTTAGTCATCAACGTTTCATTTATAACATAAATGTCCTTTATACGCTTTATATGCACTGAGACCCCTGTATCTGTGTGTCCCTTTGCACTACTGATATTTTTTGCTGGCCGTCTCGCAGGTCTTTGATTTGTCTTACGTGATCTTAACGTGAAGATCACGTATCGTCTCCTAGTCATTCCCTCCCACAGGATTTTTTTTTATAATAGAGATATATAAATTATATATAATAACAATAATAAATTTTATTTATATTGCGCTTTATATTTAAAAAGTACTACAAAATAAGAATAAATTAACAAACAAGATAATCTATAGAAATAATTTAACAAAATTACTTTCTAAATAGATAAGTTTTTAGGTTTCGTTTAAAAGCATCAGTCGACGGGCGGCATGGTGGCGCAGTGGTAGCGCTGCTGCCTCACAGTTAGGAGACCCGGGTTCGCTTCTCGGGTCCTCCCTGAGTGGAGTTTGCATGTTCTCCCCGTGTCTGCATGGGTTTCCTCCGGGCGCTCCGGTTTCCTCCCACAATCCAAAGACATGCAGGTTAGGTGGATTGGCGATTCTAAATTGGCCCTAGTGTGTGCTTGGTGTGTGGGTGTGTTTGTGTGTGTCCTGCGGTGGGTTGGCACCCTGCCCAGGATTGGTTCCTGACTTGTGCCCTGTGTTGGCTGGGATTGGCTCCAGCAGACCCCCGTGACCCTGTATTCGGATTCAGCGGGTTAGAAAATGGATGGATGGATGGCATCAGTCGACTGTGGGGCTCACAGGGTTAGGGTTAGTTTCCCGCTGCTCCGGCCACGTAGTATTGAAACAGGACAAACTCTAAAAATCAATACAAAAATAGAAAAATGTAATTCTGGCAAAGCAGAAGGCAGGTACGCTCAAACTGTATATGATCGTGTTCAGCTCCCGCATGGGGAGAAAATCACGTGGCCGTCATATCTCTGCCAATCAGCAGCTACCCTCTAAAACACACGTAGCTCTGATCTCTCTCAGAAAAACGTCAAACGTTACTCCTTAAAAATGTGTAGATGATAATGTCTGCTAAACAAACAGGAATCGCTAGGTAAGCAGAGGCAAGGTACACTCCACAATGTGGCGAGAGGTAGAGCAACTCAAATGGAGGCTGGCGTGTGAGTGAGGAGGGCCCTGACCCCCTACAGCCTCTCTCTCAGATTCGCGCAAATAAATCGGTACCACAAGCAAACTGTGATTCTTAGCGCAGTGAGAGAAGTTACAAAATCAACTGGAATGTTCAAGCAAATTATAGAAAAACACCCCATCTAAATCTGTTAAGTAGTTCCCTCGTGAAAAGCAGACAGACAGATGTTGGATTTTATATATATGAACTTTTGGTTTAGTAAAACCTGCAACCTGTAATGAACATATTCCCTTAAGTGTGCGCCCCCGCTGGACACCCTCGGTTTAGTGAACAAGCAGTGCTGTGGTTTACAGCTGTGCTACTAGAGGGCACAGTGCCTGTTAAGCTTATATCCACCTTAATGAAAAGTCAAGTGTCTGTGTGTCTATCTGGTTGCTACGCTTCTGTTATACAACAACAACAATGTATTAATTGTATATCCAAAATCACACAAGGAATGCCTCAATGGGCTTTAACTGTTTTTTGACAGCCCCTCAGCCTTGACTCTTCAATATAACAAGACGAACCCTCTCATTCCCAAAAAAAAACTTTTAAGGAAAAATAGATGGAAGAAACCTTGGGTAGGGCAATTCAGAGAGAGACCCCCTTCTAGGTAGGTTGGGTATGCAAAGGGTGTCAAAAAAAAGAGGTAAATACAATGCATAAAACAGAACACAAATAATCCTCTTCACAGCGCCCAATGGCCAGTCTATCATGGCCACTTCAGAAATACAACACAACGGTACAAACGACTTTGTTCTTACACAGTGCCAGGTGCCACCTCACCAGGTGCAGGCTGCTACAACAAATCTCAAGGTAAAATGGAAGAATAGATAATACCACTCACTAAATACAGAACTACCAAACATGAGGACACAGATCTGTTCAAATACTTTGAAAAACAAAGTAGAAACTAATGAGCATAAATGAAAAGCAACAACGTCCGGCCATCAGCTGATTACAGAACCACAGCCAGATTGTAGACAAGGAGTCAGACAGGCAGACAGACACAGTCAGAGTCCTGGAGACCTCGAACAGCAAGCTGCCTCCCCCTACTGACCAATCTGAGCTGAGTCAGTGCTGGGCACGCCAATCTTCATTGTCCTAATAGTAAACTCCCAAAGCTTCTCCTTAGTTAGTCATGTATAAATGCGAATTGGTTATCAGAGAAGCCTTTCTGCTGACACCTATTATCCTGTTCACTTGGGCTGCAAGGTCCTGACATTCCAAAAGTTCAGTTCTGGGTTCAAACATGACCTCAGTGAAATAGCTTTCTGAAGAAACAGGTTGGTCTATTGTTTTTATTTCTTTGTAGATTGAAGGCTTTTCCATGTGACAGATTATCAAGTGTGATGGATGGCCGGGTTGAGCTGCTCAACCCGGCCGACACACCCAGGACACTAGATGCCGACTTCCCTGCAGCTTAGAGGTGCCCCGGAATCACACAGGGCACCATGGGAGATGGAGTTCAGCTTCACGGCCCTGTTGGGTACCGTGGGTGCCGCCGTGTGATGCTGCAGGGAGACACGGGGATTTTTTTTTCCCATATAGCCCGGAAGTACTCCCATGTCAAGAGGGTCGAAGAACAGAAGTACTTCCGGCTGAAGAAAATACAAATCTCCATCTGACCCGAGAAGTGCTGACGAATCACATGGATGGAAGTACAGAAGCATTTCCAGGTCAAGGACTATATAAAGGACTGGTGGAGACCCAGCAAGAGAGCCAGAGTTGGGAAGGAGTGTGACAGAGCTGCTGGGAGGATCGAAAGCGAGAATTAACGTGTTTATTGATTGTGTTGGGTGGATGTGGTGCTTTAGAGGCACTATATTGAAGAAAATAATTAAAATTCTGCTTAGTGCTTTTAAACTTGTGTCCTGAGCATCTGTATGTTGGGTTTCACGGGGCAACAGCGCCCTCTAACGTTCACACAAGAAACTGAAGATTTCTTACAAAGGCGTCTATTACTGTCTTGAGAGAAGAGGGCAAAATGGATCTAACTAGTACAGAAAAATAAGGGAAGGCTGAGATTCACAACTGCATAAGAGGAGAACAACATCGGAATCTGTAGTTTGTAGCGGTGCTAGAGGGGAATGAAATTTCAACTCCCAGAAGTCCCTGCAGTGGCTTGGATTGGTTGTCTGCTGAGGGGGCAGGGGTTGCTGAGGTCAAGGAGGCTGGCGCGACATTTAAAAGAAGGTCAGTTCTACAAAGAGGAAAGTCTTTTTGTGACAGATGGGTATCAGCAAGAGTGAAAGGGAAGGTCTACAGGACAATAGTGAGACCAGCTATGTTATATGGGCTGGAGATGGTGGCACCGACCAGAAAGCAGGAGACAGAGTTGGAGATGGCAGAGTTAAAGATGCTAATATTTGCACTGGGTGTGACGAAGATGGACAGGATTAGAAATAAGGACATTAGAGGGTCAGCTCAGGTGGGACGGTTGGAAGACAAAGTCAGAGAGGCGAGATTGTGCTGATTTGGACATGTGCAGCGGAGAGATGCTGGGTATATTGGGAGAAGGATACTAAGAATAGAGCTGCCAGAGAAGAAGAGCTGCTAAGAGAAGGTTTATGGATGTGGTGAGAAAGGACATGCAGGTGATGGGTGTAAAGGATTAAGATGACAAGGACAGGAAGATATGGAAGAAGATGATCTGCTGTGGAAACCCCTAACAAGAGCAGCCGAATAGAAGAAGTTTTGTGTGTTGAGTTGCCTGTCTGTTTGCCTTCCCGTTTTGATGTGGATTCTTGTTTTGTTCTGGATCGTCTCCTGTTTTGGGGGTATGGACTGTCTGGTGTCTTCCTGTTACATGAGGATTTGTTGTCATCCTGCGAAGAAAGGAGGGCTTCTGATCCCATTAACATGCCATCATCTCATCAGGAAATACCGGTAGGACTGATCTTTACATTCATGTACTGCGTGCTGATCTCTGGACTATCTACCTCCATCATTTCATTTCATCAGTTGGTGTTTTCATGGACTTCATAGTGTTTGTTTTTTGTTAGTGGTCTGTCATTGTTCAATTCGTGTTTATTGGATATTTCCATAAGGGGAACTGGGGTGGGATCATTGTAGTTGCATATATTTCATTTATTATTGTTTAACACATTTTTTCACTTCTGTTTTAGTACTGGTTGTTTTATTGTCTCTGTGAGGTAGTGTGTGTGAATCGTGCCAAGGCTGGGTGTGTTCCTGGGACCCCCACCTAAAAAATAAATAAATCATCATCACATCGACGGTGTGACTATTAGCTGGGTTTTTTAGTCCACTACAAGTTTGAGCAACAAATGCCTTGGAGGTCCTCAGTTGACTTCTTCTTTAAATACACGCTAAATACAAGTGTCATCTGCAACAGAGAAAAGATGACTCTGGGATGCTGGCGTTAAAGTCAGAGTTGCAAAGAAAAAGGCCAATGTGAAACTGGCAAACAGGAAGAAAATGTTAAAATGGGCAAAAGAACGCAGGCATTGAACTGAAGATGACTGGAAAAGTGTATTGAGTGCAGCATCCTGGATATCTTGGCTATATTTTTATATCAAGTTACAGGTATGTGGATAATAAAAGGTATTAATGTCTATCAAAACATGAACATTTCTGGGTGACACCATACCTTCGAACGGTTGTGTATTTTTTGTTGGGCAAAATGGTGCAGTGATAATGCTTCTGCCTTGCAGTAAGGAGACCAGGATTCGTGCCCTGTGGTTGTCTGTGTGTACTTTGCATGTTCTCCCCGTGTCTCCATGGGTTTCTCCCAAACTCCAAAGACATGCAGCTTAAGTGAACTGGTGACACTACAGTGCCTGTGTGTCCACCCTGTGAAGGTCTGGTGTCCTGCCCAGGGATTGTTCCTGCCTTACACTTTATGCTTGCTGAGATAGGCTCCAGCCCCTGCAACCCTACTAAGTGCTGGTTCCTTGTGCATCGCCATCGCGCCTTCTCCTCCCAGACGGAGGGATGGAGGTGGACAGCGCTGAGGGTGGAACGGGAGGAGAGGAGAAGGACGTCCACTCTGCTCCCTCCGTCATGCTAGTCTGCTGATTTCTCATTCAGTATGCACTGCCTGCTCATGTGCTCACCTCCAACTCGTCACTCGAGTCGCTGTCGTCTTTGCACAGTCCAGATGCACCTGTGACTCACGTAGACTTTCCGTGTTCCTGCAGGAGCATCTAAGAAGACGCATGTTTGTTGCGGATGCGAATTGCTGTATGTAGCGTGTAAAACAGCTTGCTATGGTGCACGCGGTCGTGCGTCGTAACCGACAAATACTGGGTTTTTAAAGACTACTTACTTCATTGTGTTTTAACCTCAGTTGTAAAGGACTGTTTTAAGGATACCATGGGATACCCCTCACAAACCGTTTTACACGCTGCATTTGGCGATTCACCTCCGCGAGAAACACGCCTCTATGAACAGTCAACATGGCTCCTTCCTGCGTGCGCCATAGGTGTCTTACTTGTCGGCGGCTCAGTGAATCCACGCCCCTTCCGGCGTGCGTTCCATGGTTGTCTTGCCTTAGTGAATTATATATATATAGATTATTATTATTGTTATCATTATTATTATTATTATTATTATTTAATGGAAGTTTAGGGTTCTTTACTGGGTGGTAGGGTTCCTCATAGAACTATTGCTTCTCAAAGCACCATTTCATTCTGGGAAGGGTTCTTTGAGTATGAAGTGGGCAATTTGTGGTTTGAAAAACTTCCCAATATCAGGAATAATACTGAAGTCTTTAATGGGGTAGGCTACCTAGCAGGACACAATGCGGATTAAGAAAGCCAGAACATATCCTGTGTTATTGTAAGCAGTGACAATCCCTTTTTAAATCATAACCTCTTTGTATTTCACAAATTAGTTACAATCTCTTCATGGTTATTTACTGTATGGAGCCAGCTATGGGTGTAAATCAATAAAAGTTTTTTTCTGTAACCTTCATGTGGATGGGTCTTTTGGAAACCAAAAACAGTTCCCCTATGGCATCACTCTGAAGAACAACCCTCGTACAGGGCCGTCTTAACGTATCGGCATAATGGGCACTGCCCGGGGGCCCCAGGAGCATAGGGGCCCACAATGTTTCTGATTCCTATGTATGTTTCTGTTTTGCAATCAAAACAAGGACCCCAGTGCACTACTTTCCGCAGGGGTCTGTGATGCTGTTAAGACGGCCCTGATTACCTTTATTATTAAGAGCGTGGGCTTAGAAACTGATATTTTTTATTAACTTCTAGAATAAGAATATACTTCTGTTTTCTGTTTACAAGCTGGAAGATTAAGTGATAGATAATACAATCAATCACATATGCCTTCCTTACTTATTAAATGTTGTGTACATAAATCTAAAGTTTAAAATGTTAAATCTTAAATTGCATTTTTTGTATGGACATTAAAAAGCTAGAAAGATCATTAAGAAAAACTACAAAGAAAAAAATTGTGGTAGGTTTTCAGTTCTTTTTTTGAATGTCAGTGGTGTTAATCTCTGAATCTCTCATTCTTTTGTGTAACTGTTGTGACCCTGAATGTAAATTATTACTAAATTTGTTTTTAATATTTGACTTCCATGTTAATAGAATATTTGCATTACTAATATATATTGAATGTTGTTACAATTCTATCCTAAATTGTCCCTACTGTGTGTGCGCCCTGCCCGGGGTTTGTTTCCTGCCTTGCGCTCTGTGTTGGCTGGGATTGACTCCATCAGACCCCCGTGACCCAGTAGTTAGGATACAGTGGGTTGGATAATGGATGGATGAATAGATGTTGTTACAATTTAAAAAAAAGTGCACTATGCATTATATGCTTTTAATACGCTCCGCGAATAAAAATGTAAAGATTTTAATAAGAGGAAATATGAAAAACACGTACGGTACAAAGGTACAGTATATGTAGCACCAAGAATGTTTAAACTAGGTTCCATTATATTTTAATATACACTTATTTTTGATGCGAGTACTGTATTCGAATCTTAGTGTTTGGCTAATTACAGATTTATTTGTTTTCTATTGAAAGTAAAAACTGAGATTTCAAATTTAAAACAAATTAAGAGAGTTCGCTTCTCGGCACCCCTCGACTCGAAGTTTTTGAGACGCGCTGCTTGCGAATCTCCGTATTTGACACACACTGCCTCTGCACTCAAGAGTTTGGTAAAGTGAAATGTAAAACATATGTCGATATATAAGATCAAAGTTCACAAAAAAGCAAACAGTTACCTTTGTGTCAGGAGCCTAAAAGATTTACATTAAGCTAAGAACGCCGGCGCCACCGCCCGAGCATGTCAGGACAATGGACCACGCCTTTCGCACTCATGAATAATTCATGAGACGGGCTTATGAATAAACAAATCCAAGTCTTCAGGAGTCCGTGAGCCAGCCTGGGCAGTGCGGCGTCGCCGTGCCCTCTCGTTGAGAAAGAGAACCGTGAAGAGGCGCGGCTCGGAGCGGACTACAGGATGGCTCATATCCCGGGACAGCCGGTCACGGCCGTAGTGGTAAGCGAGTTCGGTCGTGGCGGCATTGAGAGAGCTAGTGGACGTGTTGGTGTGTTCATTTACAGTCAGATTATTACTTTTCACCTCTCAGGCCCCAAGGAAGCAGGGGCGTCGCCTGGAGAGGCAGTCGGATCAAACGATTACGGAGGCCCGGCCGGTTGGCGAACGGTCTTTCGTTGTTGCTCAACTTTTACTTTCTACCATTAACTTTTTTGTTCCTCTCCAACGAAGGCGATGCATTCGTAATGAAAGTCTGTGGGTGGGTGTGTTGATGACTAAAACGTCATACAAAGTTTTTAAAAAGACGAAGAACGGTATGTAGAAACTAAATACGCACCGCTTAAGGTACTAACTGTTTCAATGAATAGAAAAAAAATGTCACGGAGCTGCCTGAATATGCAATTTGTTATTTATGGACGCCCAGATTTCTGCACCGCAACGCTTCGCAGACGTGGTGTTTTTTTTCCCCCCCGAGTCCCGCTTTGCGCAGATATACGCGCTACGTGAATATTCAGTTTGGTTTCTTGAAGTAAGAATGTCATAATTTAATGTGTGCTGTATATAAAGTTGTTGATCCCCACTTTGATACCAGGCTTATGTGGTTTGTATGTGGAATTTGCATATTCTCCCAGTGTTTGAACAATGGGTGGGATCCCAGATAAGGCTAGGCAGTTAAATTGAGTGGCAGCCAAACCCAGCTTAGTGTGCCCAGTGTTGGATTAGCGTGCCATTTTAACTCCAACGTTCAGCTGCAGAAAGTGGCTTCAGCACCCCATGTGTATGTCCATTTCGTTACATGCTTGTACTGCACAGATTCCTGAGGAACTGGTGCTTATTGGGCACAAGGTGCACACCAGTGCTGGATAGGGTGCCAGTTTATCTGGTGAAATGTTTCACACACATGCAGTCAAAGTGGGCCATTTTTTTTTTTTTTGTTTGTTGAGTTGCCAGTTAACCTTAGTTTTCAAACCACAATCTGAAGCTTTTAATTTGGAAGGTGGATGGGCATTGTGGCAAAAGGTACCATAGTTTGCATCACAAGGCTAGAGATGCTGGGTTGAGGGTTTCCTCCATGTATTCTGCTGGAAACTAATGAGGTTGCAGGGTAAATGCATCTTTTTGTCAACTTTAGTAGCATTCGATGCAAATCTGACATTGTGTATCTGTGCAACATAAATGCCACGGTTGCTGTGATAGGTTCCAGGGTGCCGTGGCCCTGAAGAAGTGAATGATTTGAGTTTAGAAATGTTGGTGGGATAGAAACCGGCCTACCCACAACTTTTATAATTGGACCCTGGGGTGGGGGTGAAGATTTAGTAAGAGGAAAGGGGGGAATTATGTACATAGCATATACGCTATATTTCAATCAAATTGTCTAAATTTTGCTCTAATATATATGAAGTCAATGTCTCATAACACAGATTCTACTTGTAGTCTGCATCCCATACGTCAGGCCCGCACCTGGGGGAGACAACCATGACACTTGTTAGGGGTCCACCCTTTAAGTGGCGTTTTAAAATATACGCACATATTTGAAACGCACAAGGGGCCCGAACTCTGTTAGCTGCCTAGGGCCCAGAATTTCCTAGGTGCCGGCCTGCATACATATTTACACAAGTCAATACAGTAGTGTACGTCGCAGTTGCTGATCTTTTCACCACGCTGTGTCAATTTACACGCTTGAAAATCGCTGGGTATGTCCGATTACGCGACTGAAGGCCGAGCAGTACTGTCATGCTAGCCTCTTTTCCTGGAAACCAATAGCATGCTACCTAATGGAACCAGTAACAATATGAGGGGTTAACTGGTACAGCAAGTTTAGCTGCATTTTGTCCCTTTTTTTTCCATCGTTGTGTAAAATGTGCAACATCAGACAGACAAGCTTTTTGTCTGTTAATTAAGTTAGATAAACTTTATTAATCCCATGGGGAAATTCTTTAGGAGGTCCTACCCCTGTGTTCCTTATTCCTCGATGTTGTGTTCTATGTATTGTACTTCCAGGTGAGCCATCATTTGGTTGTCTGTTCACATACACCATTTTTATCAAGTGTCTCAGAGTATTAAAATGGTCCTAAATGTCTCAAAAGTCTGAGTGAGGCAAATTTGGTCTCGCTGTTAATAGTAGGAGTAAAAGTGTTTTATCAGATTTTCTAATTTTGGAAACTACTCTTAACTTCACCAGGATTTAGAAGAGCTTATGAGTTGTCCGAACTCGATAGGAGCTGCTAGAGATCGACACATATATCCTGGGAGAGGTTGAATGTTTTGGAAACGCTAGACAACAATGAACTCATTCAAAGATACAGATTTGACAAAGATGGATTAACATTTATAACAAATCTTGTATTTGTCATGATTGCTCAATATACATGTAAAAGCCATGTTCTCTCAGCCGAAATGATCGTGTTGATAACATTGTTTTTTGGCCACGGGGAGCAGCTTTGCAATCACAATAATTTGGGTATGTCACAATCAACCGTTTGTCAAGTATTGTACCCAACTTTGAATGCGATTGCAATGTGTGAGGTAGCAGGCAGATTTCTACATTTTCCTCACCACTCTGTGTGAGGTAACATTAAAGCCAGCTGCATCCAAGTGATCAGGTGGTCAGAGATGCAAACTGCATTTTAGTAGTCGGCATTTCTCTCTGAACATAGGGCAGGGATGGATATGTGATTGACCGCAACATGTCACACAGGTATGCTGAGCTCTGTATTTCGTGAACCTTTTGGAGTGTTCGCATTACACGTTATAAGCCTGAGAATGTTCAAGAAGGCAGATGGAGTCTGTAGGGGCATTGGAGAAATAGAGCCTTGCAGAAGATAAGAGAGATCACCAAGGGAGGCATGGCATGCATCAGTAACAATTCAGGAATAGCTGTGACTAAAGTTACACTGTTTTCATTCATTCAGACACTGTTGCAAGGATAATTAGTCGAAAAATCAAATGGTTTTTACTCAAATGGTAGTATATTGGGAATTATTTGGGTAATCGCTAAATTGAAAGCCAACGGTGGCTTGGATATATGTACTGCTGGGACGTTCTAAATAGAACGAGGCCTGTTGAGTAGCACGAGTTGTGGAAGAAACTTTTATCTTCAAACAAGGTAGTTCCAGAATCCAGATGAGAATGCAGAGCAATTGCTGATTTGTGCAAATGTTTCAGTCCATGGAGTGAAGTGTACAATTTAATTCATCTCCTTTTTTTACTTATTACCATTACCTCATCCTCTACATCACATCATCTGACTCTTAATATGCAGAACTTTATCACCTCCTCCTCCAATAGCTTCTGACCTTTGCCAATTCTCCCATTATTCTGTTAAGAGGGGTGATTAGTGGATTCTCCCATTATTCTTAGCACCACTTCATAGGAGGGGTGTATGGGCTTTCCTATCCGTTTATCCCCGAATTCAAGAGGGGTGTTTGTTACTCATTTACCTCATTCTGACCTTGAGGAAAATTATGTTGGTGGCTTCTCTATGATGAAGCAGAGACCTAATGTCTATTTTGTTTACCCTTGAGTTACAGTCAGTCCATTTCATTATGTTTAACTGGGGGCTTTGCTTGCCAACCTCCCCTGGCCTGTGCTACGCGCCAGCCACTTTGTGTCTCTGTCGCTCACGTATGTGGATATCACATTCACCAAACAACAAATCTTTTAATTCTCGGGGTTACGCCTCTTCATTGGGAAGAAACACTGCTTTTCCCAGATGGCAACATGAATTAGACGATCTACAAGTCTCCGTCTTAAAGTTTATATCCAAACAATATGTTCAATCTCATTTTGCTGTTCTGTTATTTCACCGAGTAATATTTGCGTTAATGTGACCTTTTAGTATCATTTTTTTGAGACTTTCAACTTTTCGTACTTCCATTATCTATCCATTACATGCTCTGCATGTGTATCATGCCAACATTTTTGAATTCTTTAGGACATTCTACTTTGTCATCTACTCTTTGTCTTTTATTTCCAGCTCCAGGCGTGGTTAAATCTCTTGGCACAAAGTCTCGTCTCTTGGGATGTGAAAGTGTCTCGTCCCAGGCTAAAAAGTCTTGTCCCAGAATTGTTTTATTATAATAGAGAGAGAATTCATTCTGTTAGAGCTTTGTGTTTGTATATTATATAGTATTTGCCAAATAATACAAAGAGTACACAACACATGTTTCGCCCTTAAGGGGTCTTAATAGGTATACTCACTTTTGCATCCCCTTACGGGGTTCAAACCTTAGATTACCGCGCCTGAGGCGAAACCTCTGACGTTCTGCCACAGTAGCTGCCTTGCTTACTTGACAAGGTAATGATCAGAGTATTGCATTCTTAGGCCTGAGTCGCAATCTACACACTTGTAATACATTGTTAAGGATTATGATATATTAACTGAAAATCCCATATATGCAGAAGGGGGTCATGGGTGATGTGGGCTTAAAGGAGCTCCATTCACAAATTTTAAATTTTTTTTTTTTTTGTTACTTGCCACATGTAGTTTGCAGTGGTGGCTGAGAATTTTTTTAGGTCACATTTTCATGGACAAATTACATGTTGAAGATTCAAACTTGATGGAACCATGTGGTGACCAGTTCTGGAGAACACAGACAATGTGAAAAAGTCCAAGGAGAAGAAAAAAAACAACCTTGCTAACTCGTGTCCCATAATCCACATGTCTGTTATCCTTTGTATAGTCAAAACGTGTAAAATGTTTGCATTTTATGCTGCATTATTAACAGTTGCTTCCTGAAAACTCTGCATTTTGAATGTGAACAGGAGAGTTGTAATGCCCACAGTGCTTTGCGTTTAACTAGTATCTGCTGAACACCCCTCTGAATGAATCGGCATTTAGAATAATGGGAGAATTGACACAAGTCAGAAACTATCGGAGGAGGTGATAAAGTTCTGCATTTTAATTATAATAATAATAAATTTAATATGTGCCTTTAACACTCAGAGTCAACTTACAATGAAATTAAACAACAGTAATAAAATAAAAACAAAGCACGATAAATCAAAAAGCAATAAGTAGCAAACAAACAAAGATAACCGGCAGTAACAGTGTAAAATTCACAATTGGTACGCCAGTTTGAAAAGAGATTTTGAGGGCAGGTTTAAAATCTGTTATTGAGTCTAGTTGACGGATACGAGAGGGAAGATAATTCCTGAGTCGAGGAGCACTAAGAGGACACTCGAGCTCCCATAGAACAGAGTTTGATGTGTGGTACAGAAAGTCGAGCTGCAGATGAGGATCTGAGGGTGCGAGGGGGAGTGTAGGTCTGTAGGAGATCAGTGAGGTAGGGAAGAGCGAGACTGCGAGAGCTTTAAACGTTAAGAGCAGTATTTTGTATTGTATTCGGTAGTAAACAGGGAGCCAGTGAAGTTGAGAGCAAATAGGTGTAATATGTTCAGTGGATTTAGAACAGGTAATTAGCAGAATTTTGAATAAGTTGTAAGCGATGGATACATTTTTGTGGGATTCCAGAGAGTCCGATGATCTGATGCTTACAATGAGGTAAGAAAAAAGTATAAAAGGAGATGAATTAAGTAGTACACCTCACTCCATGGACTGGAGTATACGAGTCCTTTTGTGAAAGACCACTTGGACCCACTGCATTATGCCTATCGGGAAAACAATTGGAGTAACTAAGTAGAGAATCTGACATCCTTGGGTCACACTTGTGGGGTAGTGTCTGGAACAAATTACTAAGCCATGGAGTTGAAGCAGAAACTTTAACCTTTAAGACCCATCTGGATGAGATACAGTCCCGATCCTGTTTTAATTTAATCGTTATTTTCAATTAATTGAATGCTCAAAAAATGTTGTGTCTCGCTCCCATTTCTTCTTGTTCCATGTTGAAGCTCTAATTGGAACCTTGTTAAGATCCAACCATGCAAAAATGATTTTTTTGCCAGTTTTCAAGTGGTCTTAAACTTCTGATCGGGACTGTATCAGCTAAACAAATGTGTTTGATGCACTCGATGGTTTCTTCCCATTTGTCAAGTTTCTTATATTCTTATATTGGAGGTTAAGCGTTATGCTGGCCACCAGGAAGTGAGACATCCCTAATTCCAGGACCTGATTAGAATCTCCTTTGTTTCTCACATGTGCACACATTGCTGCTAAAATTTGTACTTTTTTTTTTTTTCTATTTTTTTTTTTCCCCTATCGGCTATTTTGGGATGTGTAAGAAACTCATTGTGTGTACATGTTTAATGTAATCGTGAACTAGAGCGAACAGGAGCCAGCGCCTTAGCAACCATCTGTATTTATGCACAACAGACTAGCTGTTCTGGGTGATGGTGTCTTATCTGTCTGAGAAGGTGAGAGGCGATCGAGTCATCTGCTGCCTTTGGCAGGAGGACCTACAGTTGGCAAGGTGCCCATTAATTAAAAGATGTGAATCTCTGTAATAATCCAAATTAAATAATTACATTTATATATTTTTTTACTTTTTTTTTTTTTTTTGCCCTAGTGTATGTATAAACACCAGGAACTTCAGTTTCTGTATTACAACTTGCCTGAAGAAGGGGCCTGAGTTGCCTTGAAAGCTTGCACATTGTAATCTTTTTAGTTAGCGAATAAAAGGTGTCATTTTGCTTGACTTCTCACTACACTCAGAATGGCTAACACGGTACAACACCCTAGTACTACTTTATGCAGAAAAGAAAATGGTATAGAAAACAAGATGAACAGGATGTAGACATGCACTTGGAAAAACTAAGCGTCCTTGTTAACTCTGAAATGTCTTCTGCAATTCAGGCACAGCTGTTGCTGACCAGTTGTAAAAGATGTGTAAGTTCTAAATGGTTGGTGGTTGTGAGGTGGTCTCTGCCTTGAGGGGATGTTGAAGGAATCCAGCTGAATCCTGTCAAACCAAAGGGTCACCGCCTGTTCACCTATTTTCAGTATCTGTTGCATCTAAAGCCCTGACATGTTTTGCATACCATTATAAAGTCGGTTATGAATCTCCAGTCGTTTGGGCATAAGGCAAAAACCAGCCCATGGCATGGTGCCAGTTGGTCACAGGGCACACTCCTGTACACGCTACACTTGAGACAATTTGGAATTGTCAGTTCAACAAACCTGCACATCTCTGGAATGTCGGCAAGAAATCTGCAAGCGAGCTCCACAAAGGCAGTGTCTGTTTCTCCGGAGCCGTGAGGTAACGGCACTAACCACTGTACCACCTGTGTCCTGTATTGTGTTTGCAGTACTTCTCACTGGGCAGGGCACTTCGTAAACGACTACCTGTATATATACCAGAGAGAGGCTGAATGGTGGGAAAAGTTGCCGCTAATGTGGGAACGGAATTGTTGGCACTTGTCAAGTGTGTTTGTGTGTGTGTTTATTGTTTTTGAGGTTTACATTCTCAGCAAATTGCATAATGTTCCTCTGCCATCACTAGGCGTGACCTGAACTTTGGGATGATGACAATAAACACTTCTTGTGGGCTACCATTGACAAGGCCTGAAAGATTAATGGTTGCTTTAGTGCCAGGGTTCTTAACCTGAGGTCCGTGGATTCATAGATGGGTTTCAGGAGGTCTGTGAGGGTCAGATAAAAATGAATGTTTATATTCACTATGCAGGCCGGAACTGTTGATTTAGAGGAGATCATTGTTTCCCAACCTCAGTCCTGTGAGGCACACTGTGGCTGCAGGTTTTTATTCCAAGCAGATTCCTAATCATTGACAACACCTTATAGCACTGATCTTATTTAATTAGCTGGGATTATTTTTCTTCTACATTCAGAAAAGCACAGCAGCATGATTTTTTTACACTTATACAACCTTTTAGAAATATTTCTGCTTTTGATATAGATTTAAATACGTACTTTTGTTGATTTCGTTATATTTTGCCCTTTCTCTGTGTAGTTTGCCCCCTTTGTTATTAATGAGAATTAAAAATGAGCAGAGAGACACGCTGGCAAACAATACTAAATCATCAAAGGCTGCAACTACTTTAGTGTCAGACCCACTAATTAATAAATAATGGATTAATTAAACAATTAGAACACCTATAAAAGTAGAATGAAAAGCAAGATGAAAATATTGTTAAAAAGAAAAAAATACATTATTCCCATTTAACTGTGTGTGTGTGTGTGTGTGTGTGTGTGTGTGTATATATTATATATATACACACACACACACACACACACACAACTAGTTATTGCGCGTGTTAAAGTTGTCTGTGACGGGCTCCCTGTTTAAACGCAGCTGCCAGTCGTGAACTGGGCCCTTTGTCGCACAGCATTATGATTTTTTTTTTTTATAAGGGAAACAAAATTACGAAAGAAAACCCTTGGACATTGATTCGATAGGAACAGCCTACTCGGAATCACTGTCCGAAGCGTAATTATATGGTGGTGTAGCAGCATTTCTGCTTCTGTCCGTTCACAGTCTGTCTCGTTTTCACGACGCTGTCGTCTCCTCTCACGATCTCTTCTCAACCGTTCTCCAATCTCGCAGGTTGCTTTGTGGCAATCCAAAGAGTAAGGCAATATACACGGAGCAATGGTTATAAAAGGGGGACACATAGGTATCCAGGCTCTTTAAAGCATAAATAGGGATCACTTCACTGACATGTGAGCAAGCCACGGTACAACTGTGAGATGCGCAGTACTCGCCGGCTACAACGTAACAATAATAATTTCCAGAACGTGCTGTTACGTTGTCATTCATTTTACCCACTGTCTTTCTTTCATCCATATGTTACGTAGACATGTACCTTTTATCTTTGTCAATCTCATTCTCTAACCAGGCCTCAGAAGCTAACCAGCGTAACACTGTCCACCACCACTTTCGTTATTCCGGCACATTATTGACATCCGTGAGTAACAACAACATACTTAACTGGAAGGTGGTCTACGCATGCGTGGAATTCGCGGACAAATAAAGATCAAGATCTAAATGAAGATCTCTTTAGTTAATTTAAAGCACAACAATTTGTTTAGTTTGAATGTCTGTGTTTTGAGGTGTGACTGGCGTACTACAGTCTTCAGTAGTATAAGCCTGGAGGAGATTCTTAATGCAATGCCTATGTTTTAGCTGTCTCTCTACTGCCATCTAGTGCTTCTTCTAATTAATTCGCGGACAAAGATCAAGATCCAAATGAAGATTTTTATATGTATATGCATGTATGCATGCATGCGATTGTTCTCAATTGCTTAATCGGCTTCCAGCGGTGTGAGATTGAGCCGTAGGAGTACAGGCTGGCACAGAGAGAGAGAAAAGAGGTGGAAAAGAGAATGGAAGAGGGGAAAGGTTTGGAGAGTGAGAGTGCGGCATTGGGGCAATGTAAGAGAGTGGACAAGCCTGCCAGCTGAAAGAGAGAGGTCAGCGGTCCCATATGGAGTGAAGGATCGGTGCTCGAGGGATGGATCACACCCAATAACAACGTGTAGGAGTGGGTTCGATTGAGGTGGAGTCCTGCCTAGGGATCTGAGGGACGACTATGTGTGCGAGAAGGAAGACGGGAGGAAAACCGACCCCAAGCGGTGTGGTGGAGGCAGCCAAGACAGGGGTCGGTTAGCGAGAGGACTGCTGAAGTCTCTTCAGCTGAGAAAACCTTGGGTGAGCTGGAGAGATTGGGAAGGAGCTGTGTTTGGCTGGTGTGGCCCCAATGTCTTCTGCAGGTTTTATTCTTGTGTTTTAGCCTTGTTTTAAATATTTGGGGGTTTTTACCTTTTTATTGATGGATTATTTATTTATGGACACCTTGAGGCACTGCACTTTAATTGGACACTGTTTGGTTTTAGTTTTTAATAAAAACACTTTCGCACCTTTACACCATCCCCTTGCTCAGTATGATTTGTCCTCATTGCACAGCTCATCCGGTTGCATTACCGACGGTGTTGGGTTGGACAGGCTCCCAATGTGGACGGGGAGCATGGACCAGGATCCGCACCATTCACACTGTGGTATAGCGGGTCCGCGGCTTCAAGAAAAAGGGACGGGTTTTTTTTTTAAATCTGCATAGCCGTGCCGTTCTTTGTGGGCGCGATCCTGGCTCCATGTGAGATTTGTCCCCATTTGTCAGCTCATCTCGGTGACATTATTGACGGTGTTGGGTTCAGGACCCCATCAGGACGTTGGGAGCCTGAAGAGAACCCGCATCGTCACACACACACCACCTTGATACTGATGACCTAGGAGAGCTTCTTTTGATATTTTTGCGTAATCTTGGGTGACCAATCAAGGAATAAGAAGTTGTAATGAGCAGGATCCAAACGTGGAAGGGCCAGGTAATGAGCATTAGCCAATCTGAGCCTGATTAGAATCATTATTTTCAAAACTCTCCATTTTCACCCACCCTCAGTTCAGTGCTGAGCCGGAGGCATTTTCAAAAAAATATTTTCGTTGTTTAGAAATGCTGGGGTAGTGTGGATAAAAGGTTTTGAAGATGCTGTTCCAAAACATGCCTTAAAGTCATTCATTTTGTCATTTTTATGTGGTTGTAAAAGGAATCTATTGAAGAAAATGTTTTCTCATTTGCATATACAGAAGTTAACGTTTCATTTTTGTCTTCTTAGCAACGCATTGAAATTCATAAGTTACGTCATGGAGAAAATCTTATACTTGGATTTAGCATTGGCGGTGGAATTGATCAAGACCCAGGACAGAATCCATATACTGAAGATAAAACTGACAAGGTAAGGGTGTGCTTGGGCATTGCACTGTTTTAAATGGTTGATGGATTTCACCTTATTTGAGCAGACAGAGACCTCATATGGTGTGGGAGGAAAAAACGCAGGAGGGGTTCTGGTGATCGGTGTGAAAGAGGGATGATGTAAAAGTAAGAACACTAGAGTTTACAAGTAACATTTGGAGAATAGATTTGGGATAATTATTGGACTCCAAAAATCCAGGGCTCCAGTGCTCGAAGAGAAGGTGGTAAAGCTAACACCCTGAACCAGTTTTTTAAAATACATTTTTCCCTCCTTCCACCACCACCACCTTCCAATGACCAGTCCTGTTATACCATCCCTGCTTCTACCTGTGATCAACAGTAAGAGCTGTCCATAACTGATGACCAAGTGAGGAGACAACAGAAGAGACTACACACAGAAAAAGCCATGGAACTGGATGGAGTCGGTTCTTTAGTACACTGAGCCATGGAGTGCAGCTCTTCTTCCACACCCGGAAGTGCTGCTGGAACGAGCACCTGGAGAAGTTCTGGGTGCCCTATAAAAGGAGCCAGCAGCCACTACTCGGAGCCAGAGTTGGGAGGAGGTGGATAAAGCTTGCCTGAGGAGGAGTGGAGGAGAAGAGATAAGAGAAGGAAGAAAACTGCTTGGGGATTGTGTTATACTTGTGGGGAACGGGAAGACATCTCCCACAAGGGGGGAAAAAAATAAAAATAAAAACACTTGTGTCCCACACCCGTCTGTGTCGTGCCCACCTGGTGTCACTACATTGATGGATTAAAGGCCAGAAGCCCATCAAGACCGCCATCAAGTTCAAAATACAATGAGGACTGATCATTTATGTTCGGTAGAATGCCTAGAGGGGGCTGGGCGGTCTCATGGCGTGGAACCCCTACAGATTTGGCTGGAGTTTTTTTTTTTTTTTTTTCTGTACTCCCTGGCCTGGGTTGAATATTTTTTCCAAAAAAAAAAGTTTTCTGAAAAGCACACCAAGCAATGGTTTCTCACAGAAAGGAACATAATGTGAATTTCCCCTTGGGATTAATAAAGTATCTATCTATCATAAAACATCTGTTGCTGAGTGCTGTGGCCACCAGTTTGCCAGGAAAGAGTGGCAGGCCGGTTGGCAGGCTGTCTTCATATGGCATGGGCGAGGCGGCAGTGGCGGTCGCAGTGTATCACGATCTCTTGTCACGGTAAGTGGCAGTCCTCCCGTTGGCAGTGACAGCTTTACAAACCCGCTCTGCACCACGATCAGCTGATGCTGCTACCTCACATTTGTTGTTGATCAATGATATCGAAATCTGAGTTTGACAACTCAAGATTCCAGTTCAGCAATCATTTTCCGAAATGTACACGGGAGTATTTTGCTTTGCACAATCGCTTTGATCTCCTGCCAGATGTCGATGTCATTTTTGCCGTTTGCGCCTTGCTACTCGCTCAAGCACAGGGAATCGCGGTCAAACCGATGAAGCTAACTTTCCTTCTGGTAAAGCGAATCCAACTCTGACAGAATGGCGGGTTTTGTCACAGTTTACGGTTGATTACTACCGTTAACCCCTTCTACTGACAAAAGTTGACATCTGCCCGAGTTAATAATGTTCACCCCGACGACCATTCAAATAAATTCCTTTTTACTGTATTCCCTCCACCCCAAGAAGTTGGAACCGGACCAAAGGGTTAAAAAAAAAACTGGTAGAATTGACTGAATGTTAAAAGTTGCTTTGTGTGTGTGAGAGAGTGCACTGGAGTGTGATGGATAGGCTGGAGATTGCTCCTGCCTTGCACTTTATGCTTGCTGGGATAGGCTCTGGCCCCCTTTGACCCTGCTCAGGGTTAAGTGGGATTACAAAATGGTAGAATCATTGTTATGGTGTGTGTGTTTTTTTTTTTTTTTTTGGTTCCAATTGCTAAATGTTTGTTTCTAGTGCTTTCTTTCATTAGAACTGACACAGATTTACACTGAAATTTACTTTTTTTTTTTTTTTTGGATAACATTTTTGCCAGGCATGTTATGAATATTTAATCTCACTTACTTGATGGCACCCTGTATTTAACCATTTATTTTTGTAATCTGCATATTTCTGTACAAGGGAATAGGGGAACAGCAACCCATGGTGGCAATATTGAGTGCAGTTTAGGCACCAGTTTTAGCTGGCATGCTAGGCCATTACAGCTTTTACATGTATTTAGTGCTAAACATCTGTGATATTAAATGTAATGGCAGATGAGAACTCATAGGTCATTCAAGTTAGATGTTTTGTCATTTTTCTTTTTCTTTTAGGGTATTTATGTTACCAGAGTGACGGAAGGGGGACCTGCTGAGGTTGCAGGGCTCCTAGTGGGAGACAAAATAATGCAGGTAAAAATTTGGGAATCTTTTTAATGGCTTTTTTTTTTTTTTGGTCTTATATTTAAGAAAGTATATTTATACCTTGTCAAACCTCTCCCCAAGGGATCTGTTCCAGAAAGCAGGATTAGTATAAAATCTGACTAAAGTAAATTGGTATTCATCGAAATTTTATTTTATTTAAGAAAACCTGGATTTAGCCAAATCTGCATTTCTGGAACAGATTAAGTCATACTTGCGTGATCTGTCAGGCCAAAGATGTGGATGACTCACCAAGTCTGCTTTTTTTTTCCTTTTTTTAAGAACATTAGAACACTCTAGATGAGAGCAGGCCATTTAGCCCAACAAAGCTCGCCAGTCCTATCCAGTTCTTCTAAAAAAAGAACCATCAGGTCTAGTCCTGAAAGTCCCTAAAATCCTACTGTCTACCACACTACTTGGTCATTTATTCCAAGTGTCTGCGGTTCTCTGTGTAATGAGAAACTTCCTAATGTTTGTGTGAAATTTACCCTTCACAAGATTCCAACTGTGTCCCTGTGTTCTTGATGAACTCGTTTTAAAGTCACCGTCTTGATCCACTGGACTAATTCACTTCATAAGTTTAAACACTTCAGTCATGTCACCTCTTCATGATCTTTTGCTTAAACTGTAAAGGCTCAGCTCTTTTAATCTTTCCTTATAACTCATCCCCTGTAGCCCTGAATCAGCCCTGTTGCTCTTCTCTGGACCTTTTTCTAGTGCTGCTATGACCTTTTTGTAGCCTGGAGACCAAAACTGCACACAGGACTCCAGATGAGGCCTCACCAGTGAGTTATAAAGTCTGAGCAGAACCTCCTTTGACTTGTACTCCACACATCAATGCGCTATATAAGCTGATATTCTGTTAGCCTGCTTAATGGCTTCTGAACACTGTCTGGCATTTGACAGTGTTGAGTCCACTACGATTCCCAAGTCCTTCTCATAAGGTGGACTCTCGATTTTTCAGAATGCCCATTGCATATTCACACCTAACATTTTTACTTGTTGTGTAATACTTTACATTTACTAACGTTAAAGTTCTTCTGCTACAAATCCACCCAAGCCTGTAATGATTTAATGGATTCGAAATTATTTGCCTATACAGGGTGGTCCAGATCGTCTGGATGACTTTGATTTATGCGGGGACGATTCCAGTTCGGCACAAAGACAATTCTTCATGACTTCTCGATTGTCCGGGATTTTTAGGGTGATTTTTCTATGTAATAAACTTAAGTTATAGTGTTATTTAAAATTGCATAATTAGATTTGGACCACCCTCATATATAATATATATAATGCAGCAGCCTTAGCACTGACCCCTGTTGACCACCCTTCTTAACATCAGCCAATCCTGATAACATCCCTGACACTGTAACCCTCTTCTTCCTGTGTCTGAGCCAATTCTGTACCCATCTACAAACATTACCATGACCTCCCACTTCTAACCCTAATGTGATGCTCAACTTCTTATGTGGTACCTTATCTACTGCTTTCTTTCGCTTTCTAAATGCTTCTTAGATCCAGCTCAGACTTTGCCTATTCCAGAAAGAAAGGTTTGACAAAATCCAGCTCAGTTAATGGGGCAACCAATGCCCTTAAACTAACCTGCAAGTTTAACACGACCAATTTAACAATTTGAGGTTGCCATAATTAAGAAGCAGCACATCCAATCATAAGATCAAAGGCCATAAATGTCCCGACAGAAGTGCTGATCCCAGTAGCAATATTTAAGAAGCAGAAAAAGGCAGACAAATTGCTGAAAACGTCGTGCCCCTGCCTGAATGAACAATCAACGCTGAAGCGCGCAACTCCTTTACCAAGCGCTGCCCTGAGAAATGTCATCCGTCAGACCACTATCAGACAATGTGGCATGCCCAGAGGAGTGTCTCCATGAATGTTCTTGTTTTACATCTGGGTCTTTCATATGTTGGTGAAGTCTTTTAAATCGTGACAAGTTCAAAGTAACACATCGTGACTTTCAGCCAACACATTACCTGCGTGGTGTGTTCTTTTCCTTTTCTTTGGTTAATGCTGGCTTTCTCCATAGCACTGGAGATGCCACATGGGTTAGTGATCACAAAAGTGTGTCTTACACTTGAACATCAGCAAAACCAAGGAGCTGGTGGTGGATTTTAGAAGACCCTGGACCTCGCGATTAACAGAGGTGACTGTTTGCAGAGGGTACAGACCTATAAATACCTGGGAGTGCAGCTGGATGATAAATTGGACTGGACTGCCAATGCTGATGCTCTGTGCAAGAAAGGACAGAGCCGACTGTACTTCCTTAGAAGGCTGGCGTCCTTCAACATCTGCAATAAGATGCTGCAGATGTTCTATCAGACGGTTGTGGTGAGCGCCCTCTTCTACGCGGTGGTGTGTTGGGGAGGCAGCATAAAGAAGATGGACGCCTCACGGCTTGACAAACTGGTGAGGAAGGCAGGCTCTGTAGTATGCACGGAGCTGAACAGTTTGACATCTGTGGCAGAGCGACGGGTGCTGAGCAGACTCCTGTCAATCATACAGGATCATTTCCAAACAGAGGAGAAGCTACAGCGACGGGGGTTAAATTTTCACATTATACAAAGTTATTGTCTGTTATACCTGCATTGTTATCACTCTTTAATATTGTTTATCAGTATGCTGCTGCTGGAGTATGTGAATTTCCCCTTGGGATTAATAAAGTATCTATCTAGCTATTTAATTTTTGAAGCCGTGTCTGCACACAAAATGGAGAGGCTGTCTTTCCAAGACAGAAATAATCACATCTTCAAGTAGTAGAATGAAAAAATTTTATGCTATAAAGGAAAAACAAATCATAAAAAGAAATCACTGAATGCAGTATCTCACATAAATGGTTTACTGGTGGAGAAATTGGAGTATCAGTAGTGGGTTCTATAAAGGGATGTTTAAGTGTGTTTGGAGTGTTCTGCCCCTCGTATTGAGCAACTTCTTGGTAGCTTCGCGTTTACTTGGCACAAGCAGCTACACGACGTACTAAGCCATGCTATGAAGGTTTCACATTCAGTGCAATGTTTCATGTTTTTAGGTTTCTAATTTCTGTCTTTTTTTTTTTTTTTTTAATTGAAAGGTAAATGGATGGGATATGACGATGGTAACCCACGACCAGGCCAGAAAACGCCTCACAAAGAAAAACGAAGATGTTGTGCGGCTACTAGTGACCCGGAAGTCTCTGCAAGATGTAGTCCGTCAATCCATGCTACAGTAAAAGATTAAAAAAAAATCAAGTGTTTTGAGGCAAAGAGGGAACAATTTCTAGTCAATGGTGATGTGGGGTGAAGAAGTCAAAGGGATAAGTGCTAAGTAAAAAAAAACAAAAAACAAATATGGCAAATGTACATTACCAGAAAAAGGGCCACATTTGAAAATTTAACTTGGCAGCCTCTGTCCACCTAGTTGTAAATTACTGGTTTAGCAGACCCTGGTGAAGTGTAAGCCAGTCACCTTGAAATACTTCCACTGCCTTTTCAACCCTTTTCGAAGCCTTCTGCATTAAATTAAAACATGACATTCCTAAGCAGATCTTTTCCACAATGCTATGCACTAACAACTCCCCTCACCACCCTCTTGGCTACATCAGTTTTTCCCATAAAAAAAAAAAAAATCAGTATTGTGTAATAAGTATTATGTGCCTTAACTTGATGGCAGCAAACTAAGTCAATATTTGACCAAAACAAAAATCCCCTGTTTGGGTAAAGTGCAAACAAAAGCAGCATTTGGGCATTAAATACTTAGCCTTCCATTTGTTCATGTAAGCACACCTGGGCACTCAAGTCTTTGGATACAACAGCCAGACTGGTTTTATCCATGTATTGGGCATCCCATCCATAATCTACCTGAAGTCCAATTTTTGCCTTTTAACTTTAATTACCAATAAGAATGTGGAACCAAGCATGCCTTAAATATTTATCAGCGTGGGAACTGATCAGTCGGGCACCTGCTTTGCCGTCACAAAGCGTTTCTGGGTCACATTTGAGCTTTGCACATCTACTGTGTAAGTCACAGTAACTTTATATTATTATTATTATAGAACGCTTGGCACATACTCTGAGTAACGGCAACTGTGACTGTGCATTGTTAGTGTATACTTAAAAGATAAATTACTATGGGGGTACACAGTAATCATGGAGGCCAAAACTAAAGTACGACTGGGTCAGTGTGGCTAAAAGACGAGCACTCGTTCACCGCTCCAGAACTGCCTCCATGTTTTTACTAAAGTAGCAATGCCTCTTTTCTGTGCCACACATGTCAGGAACCTTACTTGGGTTTGTACCTTTTATAAACATTGGCACCCACATAAGACATTCCAGTTTAAAAGGATGCTTTGCTGCACGGTTGAAAAAAATATTTTAAAAGAAATTAGACCTTTCAGAAATGTTTATCTTTGAAAGAAGTGTGCGGAGGACGTAACGCCTGTCTCGAACTGTCTCGATTGCGTTTACATGCACGCTTGCTTTCAAAGTGGGATAAAAATCATGTAAAGCGCACCCGGCTCGCATCAGCAATCGGCCCAGAATGATTCAAATCCTCTGTACATGTAAAACAATCCTGGCACTGTCTGGATCCCATCTGTTTTGTTGGATCACTTTGGCAAATTTTAAGAATGTGTGTGTTTTGTACACGGCGGCTCTTAAAATCTACTGCCTGCGTTTTGTTTCCTGATCGTCTGATCAATCTGTTTGGTCTGTCCAAGACCCTTTGAATCTCGGGTCATTTTATAATTGTGTGAAGCGGTAACCGTTGATATCCAATCCCATACTCTCAGAACAAACGCCATTCTAAAGTGACTGACTGCAAATCATTCTACCAATACGAACAATGTGCCTGACCTGCTGCCATTTTGATTTTCTTTTGCGTTTTAAATGTGGACCTGATTGTTGTGTTTTTATAAAAACCAATTCAAGAAGACCAAATGCCTAACGCTGTGATGTTTAGGGAGTCACAATATCAATGGATATAAGAAAGAGCTTTATTTCTAATTCTGTTAGCCATTTCATCGTTGTATGTTTTTGTGATTTATAGTTTCACACTGGAATCATTATTTAAAATTAGTTGTTTGGGGGGTTAGGATTTCTTACATTTTGCTGAAATTTTGTATTTTAAATCCCCTGCCATATAGTATGCAATTACATAACTACAGAGCTTTTTTTGTATCTGATATATATATATATATATATATATATATATATATATATATATATATATATTAAATGATCTGAATTGCAAGACGTTTGGCCACAACGGAGATAAACTAAGTGAAGCCAAACTTAGGGACTGACTGCCGATTGCGCAGATTTGCTTTAACTGCCCATTTGAAAATTGCCTGACGTGCCTGAACTGGTGATTTCCTTTTCGGTGAACATCCTTCAATGTTTTAGTGTAGCAGGGTCCTCATGTTTTAAATGCAGTGCCTTCACTCACATTTTACTCAGAACTAGACGGTTAGTCATTCAGCCATTGTCTCCATTACTGCTCCTCCAGCCTCATTTCTTACAAAAATGCTTTTATTCTGCTTGTGTTTTTAATTTCAGCTAAAAACACTGCAATAATCTGCCTTTTTATACTTAACGTGTGATTAAAACACTAAGTTGTCTGCTGCGGGGGTCAAACATTTTGTATACAGTAGTGAGCAGAAACTCCTGTTTTAGCAGATTAATCAGGTTTTGTGTTTTGCTGCTACAATATTAAAACATTTTCTTACATAATTGTGCTCTGCCTCTAATTTTGTGCTTGGGGGACTAGTAGACTGGGCATATGCCAGTTATTGTCTTCAAGACAATCAAATTCTTAGTGTGCCTCATGCAGTTGCACTTTGGCCTTACAAACTTTGCAATGGGATTTTTGAATTTAACATTTAGCTGATGAATTTTTACTCAATGTGGTTTTAAATCTGTTCATATTTCTGTAGTCAAAGTACTGGTCTGTCAACTCTGCTTTTTTTCTTGTAATTTTCAGTCGCAGTGTCAGTTAGAGGCCGTTGCGGTCATGTAGTCCGACATCCCCAGTGACTCGGACAGACAAGTTGGTGACCAGGGCTCGAATTTATCAAGTATCTCAGAATCACTTCTAGAAATTGCACTAAAAGTCTGAGTACAGATAAGAACTTGTCCTACTTTGGGTGAGGACGTGAGAGGCATGAAGTGTCCTGCTCGTACTCCCAGCCAGGTTGAGTTTGAAAATGAATGACTTGATGATTTTACGGCAGTCCAAGCCCCAAAGTGGTACTCAAGATGATGTTTTAGAGTTTCCTTGGAAATGACAACGCTTTGTAGTTTTCTGATATTAACGCTATTTCTTCACCACAAAGGTTAATAAAAGGATGAGTGTCTGCCTGATTGCTGTGTCTCAGTCATTCTAGTAGATGGCGCATTACAAACACTGCTTTTATGAATCCCATACCGAATGGCACATAACAGACATCAGCACTGCAAATGTCAACTCTGAGATCTCCGTCGATTGCTTAGATTTCTAGCGGTCTTACATGGGTAGCAAAGCCAGTATACCCTTATTAAAAGAACGAGTGTCTGTCATTCGAACAGATGGTGCATCACAAACCTCAGCACTGCTTTAAGAAATCCTGTACCAAATGGCATATAACAGAGGTGTGTACATTGCATGGTGCACTTCAGATGTTAACGCTTGAGGTCTACATCAGTCACTTTTAAGTTCAATCTGTCTTAGAAAGGTAACACTGCTAGTAATAATCATAAAAAGGTAGGATATTGCACTACGCTGCACATTATTGTTGCCACTTTGCAACAACATGAAGAATGATACTGTAATGAGACTAAAGTGGAACGACTGACAGGCACACACACATTCACTGTATGAGATTAAAGCCTGAAACCAGCACGTTTATTAAAAATGAATGATCCGGGGATTGATCCTGTTTGGTACCCAGTGCTTGCTGTGATAGTCTGCAACTTCCCTGTGACCCTTCGGCTTCTTTCGGCTACTCCCGTTGGTAATAGGATCACCTTTTTCCATCAGTTCCTGTCCTCGTCATCTTCCTCTGTCACACCCATCACCTACGTGTCCTCGTTCACCACATCCATAAACCTTCTCTTAGGCCTTCCTCTCTTCCCCTTACATGACAGCTCTATCCTTAGCATCCTCCTCCTGATATACCCCTCATTTCTCCTCTGCACATGTCCAAACCAACGTAATCTCGCCTCTCTGAGTTTGTCTTCAAACTGTCCCATCTGAGCTGACCTTCTAATGTCCTCCTTTCTAATCCTGTCCATCCTCGTCACACCCAATGCAAATCTTAGCATCTTTAACTCTGCCACCTCCAGCTGTCTCCTGCATTCTGGTCAATGCCACCATCTCCAGCCCATATAACACAGCTGGTCTTACTACCGTCCTGTAGACTTTCCCCACTCAGGTTTAAATGAGTTTAGAAAATGGATGGATGATCCACAGCAGAACTTCCAGATGAATCGCCTTCTTGTGGTCACAGCAATAGGAAACGCCTCATAAAATAAGTTATAGTGAAATGGAATGATTTTCTGAAATCGCGTTCACTCTTTCAGTGCCCCCAGTTGTCGTCCATTGTGCCAGGCCGTGCATCTCGCCAGGGTCCCCCCACCTCCCCTTTGTCTTCTGCAAGGCTCTATTTATCTAATGTCCCAGGATCTCCATCTGCATTCTTAAACTTTGCCGGACTTGTAAAGTGTAACCAGAAAATCCCAGGGACTCCCTGAACCTGTGTGGCTGTCGTGAGTCGTGTATGTGATGTGAAATTGATTTTAAACAACCACCTCAGGATTGAGAGATGGGCAGTAACGGGAGATTACTAGCTACTTTGATACTAAATCATTTTATCATTTTTCTTTATTTTTTTTTTCCTTTCTATTTTATGTTTGATTAACATTTACAGAAAGGTATTTGCATAGTAAAAAAAAATTATATTAAAACCCCAAGGTGCCAGACCGTCACACGTACCAGCCAACTCCAACCAAAGTCCTGACAGAGTCCATGATAAAAAAAATGTATGAAGAGTACTTTCTCAGTTTCACACACAAAAAGGTAAGTCAGTACTTCTAGTGCATGTAGTAATGTTAAACCAGCAGAAAGACACAACGTGCAAGGGTCCCTTTTTAAAATTTTCTCACAGTTTGTCCAGCTTTTCAACACACTTTATATCCAGTATTACGAGTTTTGGGGCACCCTCTAGCTTTAGAGTTGCCACTCAAGATGACAGCTAAGCATGTGAGGTATGGGATCCTCCAAAGTTTCACAATTAGGATTAAATGGTATGAAGCTGCAACCCCGCCGGTGTGCCATTCCAGGGGCTGAAGTTTTAAAACTGGGGATGCAGGATGTCATTCTAATCATTCAGGAAATACATTCAAATTTATAATCAAACATATTACAGTGCCTATAAAAAGTACTCATGGAGGTTTTCACATTTTATTGCTACACAACACTGAATCAGAGTGGATTTTCACTTGGCTTTTCTGATATCCATCCATCCATTATCCAACCTGCTATATCCTAACTACAGGGTCACGGGGGGTCTGCTGGAGCCAATCCCTGCCAACACAGGGCGCAAGGCAGGAAACAAACCCCGGGCAGGGCGCCAGCCCAATGCAGGGCGCACACACACACCCACGGGACAATTTAGAATCGCCAATCCAGCTAACCTACATGTCTTTGGACAAGGGGAGAACATGCAAACGGCACGCAGGGAGGACCAGAGAAGCGAGGCAGCAGCGCTACCCACTGCGCCACTGTACCGCCCGCTTTTCTGATATTAAGAGAGAAAAAAAAAAACACTGTCAAAATGAAAACAGATCTCTTCAAAGTCATCTAAATTAATCTACTGTATATATCTATATATATTGTAAGGGATGGCCGGCAGTTTAGCCTGGCCAGGATGCCCCAGTAACGCAAGGATGAGGGAAGGCAGCTTATCAGGGACACTGCCTCCCCTAGGACGATAGATGGCAGCTTCCCTGAACTGCAGTGGTGCTCCAGATGCCTGCAGGGCACTATGGGACTTGGAGTTCGGCAACACAGCCCTGCTGGGTAATGTGGGTGCCGCCAGGAGACACTGCAGGGAGACTGCCAAATCCCTACTGTTTACATAGCTGGGCTGAAGAAAAATACAGTTGTCCATCTGACCCGGGTCAAGGGCTATGTAAAGGACGGGTGGAGACCCAGCAAGCGAGCCGGAGGAGTGGAGGAGAGATTTGTGCTGATTATTGTTGTCTTGCCTGTGTATGGTCGCGGAGGTGCTTTTAGACACCATTTCAAGAAGAAAGAATATATGGCATGTTACAGTGGTGTGAAAAACTATTTGCCGCCTTCCTGATTTCTTATTCTTTTGCATGTTTGTCACACAAAATGTTTCTGATCATCAAACACATTTAACCATTAGTCAAATATAACACAAGTGAACACAAAATGCAGTTTTTAAATGATGGTTTTTATTATTTAGGGAGAAAAAAAATCCAAACCTACATGGCCCTGTGTGAAAAAGTAATTGCCCCCTTGTTAAAAAATAACCTAACTGTGGTGTATCACACCTGAGTTCAATTTCCGTAGCCACCCCCATGCTGATTACTGCCACACCTGTTTCAATCAAGAAATCACTTAAATAGGAGCTGCCTGACACAGAGAAGTAGACCAAAAGCACCTCAAAAGCTAGACATCATGCCAAGATCCAAAAAAATTCAGGAACAAATGAGAACAGAAGTAATTGAGATCTATCAGTCTGGTAAAGGTTATAAAGCCATTTCTAAAGCTTTGGGACTCCAGCGAACCACAGTGAGAGCCATTATCCACAAATGGCAAAAACATGGAACAGTGGTGAACCTTCCCAGGAGTGGCCGGCCGACCAAAATTACCCCAAGAGCGCAGAGACGACTCATCCGAGAGGTCACAAAGACCCCAGGACAACGTCTAAAGAACTGCAGGCCTCACTTGCCTCAATTAAGGTCAGTGTTCACGACTCCACCATAAGAAAGAGACTGGGCAAAAACGGCCTGCATGGCAGATTTCCAAGACGCAAACCACTGTTAAGCAAAAGAACATTAGGGCTCGTCTCAATTTTGCTAAGAAACATCTCAATGATTGCCAAGACTTTTGGGAAAATACCTTGTGGACTGATGAGACAAAAGTTGAACATTTTGGAAGGCAAATGTCCCGTTACATCTGGCGTAAAAGGAACACAGCATTTCAGAAAAGAACATCATACCAACAGTAAAATATGGTGGTGGTAGTGTGATGGTCTGGGGTTGTTTTGCTGCTTCAGGACCTGGAAGGCTTGCTGTGATAGATGGAACCATGAATTCTACTGTCTACCAAAAAATCCTGAAGGAGAATGTCTGGCCATCTGTTCGTCAACTCAAGCTGAAGCGATCTTGGGTGCTGTAACAGGACAATGACCCAAAACACACCAGCAAATCCACCTCTGAATGGCTGAAGAAAAACAAAATGAAGACTTTGGAGTGGCCTAGTCAAAGTCCTGACCTGAATCCAATTGAGATGCTATGGCATGACCTTAAAAAGGCGGTTCATGTTAGAAAACCCTTAAATAAAGCTGAATTACAACAATTCTGCAAAGATGAGTGGGTCAAAATTCCTCCAGAGCGCCGTAAAAGACTCATTGCAAGTTATCACAAACGCTTGATTGCAGTTATTGCTGCTAAGGGTGGCCCAACCAGTTATTAGGTTCAGGGGGCAATTACTTTTTCACACAGGGCCATGTAGGTTTGGATTTTTTTCTCCCTAAATAATAAAAACCATCATTTAAAAACTGCATTTTGTGTTTACTTGTGTTATATTTGACTAATGGTTACATGTGTTTGATGATCAGAAACATTTTGTGTGACAAACATGCAAAAGAATAAGAAATCAGGAAGGGGGCAAATAGTTTTTCACACCACTGTATATACTTATAAATCCAGTGTCTGTCTGTCCACTTTTCACGAGAGAACTACTTAACAGATTTAGATATTTTTTTTTTCTATAATTTGCTTGAACATTCCGGTTGATTTTGCGACTTCTCGCATTACGCTAAGTATCGTAGTTTGGTTGCAGTACCGATTTATTTGCGCAAATCCGAGAGAGGGGGGTGGTGGGCCGAGGCCCTCCTTACTCACGCGCCAGCCTCCGTTCGAGTTGCTCTACCTCTCGTGTTGGAGTGTACCTCGCCTCCGCTTAGCTAGCAATACCTGTTTGTTTAGCAGACATTATCATCGAGCGGACCTACCCTTCCGTTTGGCCAGAATTACATTTTTTTTATTGATTTATAAAGTTTGTCCAGTTTCACTACTATATGGGCAGAGCCCGGGGGACAGCTAGTTACAAATATTAAATAATGGATTGCATAAGTATATTAATATGACACCCCTAAGACTGGTGCAGTCAGTTGGTTTTAGAAAGAGAAGAATTAGTTCAATGGAGGTCACTTGTCTGGGGTTTCATTCGATTGCAGTATAAATTCACCTGAATGTGGAGGGGCCGACATGTGGTGGTGAGTGAGTATGGTGGCCTAACTTTAAAGACAAAATGAACACTCCAAACATCTCTATGAAAAGGAGATGGAGACAAGAAAGTAACCAAATCAACCAAATATCTAGTTAAACCGATCATGGAGAGAGTATGGCAGAGATGTAAATCTGCTAGAGCAGATCGTGTAAGAAGAAGATGAGTGTGGGGAGGCCACCAAGAAGCCTATGTGAACACTGAGGAGATGGTGCAGACAACAACTGCCAGGGTGCTTCACTAGTCACAGCTTTATGAGAGAGTGGCAAAGAGAAAAAAAACAGAGGACATCTCAGCAGAAGGCACATGGCAGACTCTGGAAGAAGGTTCTGAGGAGACCAAAATTGAGTTTTTGGCCATTAGACTTAGCGCCATGTTTGAACATTGCATTTGAGGACCCATTTGAGGAGCATGGAGGTGGCAGCACCAGGCTGTGGGGACGTTTCCCTATGGCAGGCCCTGGAAAGCTTGAGAAGAAAATGAATGCAGCAAAATATGGGGACATCCTGGGTGAAAACTTCATGTAGTCTGGAAAAAAAAACGATGTCTTGGGAAAAGATGTTTACTGACAAGATAAAGACACCAACCATGAAGCCAAAGCTACACAGGAATGGCTTCTAGCCAACAATGTTAACATTGTGTTGTGGCCGAGTCGGAGCAGAGATTTCAATCCGACTGAGAATCGGTGGCTGTGCGCTCACGACCACCATGACAGAGCTGAGCAGTTTAGTAAAGAAGAATCGGGGGGGGAAAAATGTCAGCGTCCAGATATGCCAAGCTAAGAGAAAACACACAGACTGGAGGCTGTCATGGCTGCCAGAGGTACGTACAGCTAACTTATGCAATCAATTATTTTGTGTTTTACATTTGTAATTAATTTAGAGCACTCCACTCAGATCTGTTTTCACTTTGAAATTTAAAAGAGTCGTTTTCAGTGTCAAAAAGGGCAAATGAAATCCACTGGGATTCAGTGTTGTATAACAAGAAAACGTGAAACCTTTAAAAAAGGGGGTGAATACTTTTTATAGGCACTGTATTGCTAAACTGTCGTCTATGTTAATCCTACTCTCAAACAGAAAAGAAACTAGTAACATGAACGTTGTCCTTCCCGTAAAATATCGGTGTAAATGTTACTGTTTGTAGGATTGCTCGACAAAACAAAAACAAGACAATAAACGTTAACCGCGAAGCTTCAATGAAAACGAGACTTGATAGCAGGCGTAATTTATCTCGGATTCTGATTTAGCGGAGATCAATGCCTGCTGCGCTGTGGCTCTCTAGGAACAAACTTTGCTGATCCCAATTTCTAGATTTCAAAGCCGAAGAGCTCTTCTATAGTGCAAGAGCATTGACACACACCACACGCTAACCCTAACCCTCATGGCAGATGGCGAGGGTATTCTTATAAATGCAGGGGTCTTGTTCAAAAAGCGGACGCCACTTGGTTCTTTGACAGGATACATGGTCGGAGTTCAGCAAAATTCATTAGGAGACTCTTGTGTACTTCCTGTACAGTTGGACTAGGCAGTATAATTCATTCAAGTTCTGTAACAAAGAGTTTGGAATGGGCAGTGTGTCAGTAACTGACTGGAAAAATCTTTGTTTGATAAGTTTGTGCGTATTCCTTAGTGCAGAATCCAAACAGAGATGATTTAACAGTAGAAATTGACGAAAGTGTCTTTTCACTACGAAAGTCTAATATAGGCAGAATGTATCCAGAACAATGGGTTTTCTGAGATATTTGCCGAGAGAAAAGGGAGTGTTTTATATACCCAGTGCCCGATAGAACAGCAGGTACGTTATTAAATGTGTGGTCCCCGGCCGGGACGCCCAGGAGGACCAGAGGAGGGCTTGTGCCTCCTCCAGACCGAGAGAAGGCGTCCGTCCTGGTTATACTGGAGGCCTCGGGTAGAGGGCTTGGAAGCCCAGCCTTGTAGGGACCCGTGGCCAGCGCCAGGCGGCGCCCCAGTACCTGATTATCCCGGGAGCCCAGGACTTCTGCCACGCTAGGGCGTGGCCAAGGGAAGAATGCCGGGAACACCTGGTGCTCGTCCGGGAAGCATCTATAAAGGGGACCGCCTCCCTTCAGTGAGCAGTGGAGGAGAGAGAGAGAGAGAGAGAGAGAGGGAGAGAGCAAGAGAGAGCGAGAGAGAGAGAGAGAGAGAACACGAGCGAGCAAGAGAGAGAGGGAGAGAGAGCAAGAGAGCGAGAGAGGGAGAGAGAGCAAGAGAGAGCACGAGCGAGCGAGCGAGAGAGAGAGAGAGCACGAGCGAGCGAGAGAGAGAGAGAGAGAGAGAGAGAGAGAGAGAGAGAGGAGAGAGAGCAAGAGAGAGCACGAGCGAGCGAGAGAAAGAGAGAGACAGAGAGAGAGAGAGAGAGAGAGTGTGTGACTGACTGACTGACTGGAAGAGCGAGGCCTGGACTTTGGGGAATCGGTGCAAGAGGCACTGGGGTTTGTAGTGCATGTAGTCTTTATAAATAAACAGTGTGTGTGTGTCCGGGTCAAAGTTCACATATGTTATTAAAGAATGTATCCGTCCAGGGACATTAATCAATCAATCAATCAATCAACATTTATTTATATAGCACATTTTCATACAATAAAATGTAGTTCAAAGTGCTTTACAAAATCAATAGAAAAATAGAAGACACAATAAAAAATAAACATAAGTCAACATTAATTAACATAGAATAAGAGTAAGGTCCGATGGCCAGGGTGGACAGAAAAAACAAAAAAAAACTCCAAAGGCTGGAGAAAAAAATAAAATCTGTAGGGGTTCCAGACCAAGAGACCACCCAGTCCCCTCTGGGCATTCTACCTAACATAAGTCAAACAGTCCTCTTTGTATTTAGGGTTTTCATGGAAGGACCTGATGATGATGGTCACGTAGACTTCTGGCTTTCAGTCCATCAATGTTGGAGCATCATGATGCTTTGAGTAGGTGGTGGTGGCGCAGGCCGCCACCACAAAGAAACCGGAAAAAGAAACAGAAAGAGAGTTGGGGTCAGTACAGATTTTAGAGCCACTGTGAATAGTTAATATTAATAGTATCTGACTGTTGGGCAAGTTATAACAGAATCATCTTTCTTCTTCTTCTTCTTCTTCCTTCGGCTGCTCCCGTTAGGGGTCGCCACAGCGGATCATCTTCTTCCATATCTTTCTGTCCTCTGCATCTTGTTCTGTTACACCCATCAACTGCATGTCCTCTCTCACCATCTTGAAGGCTACAATTTCATGCATTCGACTGTAAATCACTCTGCGAATTTTCGAGATCCAGTTACTGGGGTGCATACTAATAATACTGTCGAAGGTCTGTGGGCCCTCGCAAAACGAAGAAACAAGGTAGAATGTGGGACGTCAAGGGCCCTTCTAGATTCATATCTGTGTGAATTTAGGTGGCGCCAACGATATGCTGGAAAGGACGTATTCGAGCAAATAATGCTAGAAATGACTATGTTTAATCCTCTGTAGTGTAGTTTAAGATTATTTGTGTACTAGTACTAAAATATAGAGGATTCCAACAAAAAACAAGTGCCGTCTGCTTTTTGAACAAGACCCAAATGCAGTTGACATCACAAGTTTACATCCACTTTGGGTGAATTCTTTAAAACTCACTTTATAAACCCTCCACAGATTTTATACTAACAAACTATAAATTTAGCACATCTTTTAAGACGTCTACTCCAGTAATACCCAAACTCGGTCCTGGGGACCCCCTGTGGCTGCAGGTTTTTGATCCAACCAGATTCCTAATCAGTGACAACACCTGATAACGCTGATCTCATTTAATTAGCTGGGATGATTTTTTTTTTTTATTCTACATTCAGAAAAGCACAGCAGGGTGATTCTTACATTTATAAGACATCCATCCACCCATCGATTTTCCAACCTGCTGAATCTGAACACAGGGTCACGGGGTCTGCTGGAGCCAATCCCAGCCAACACAGGGCACAAGGCAGGAACCAATCCCAGGCAGGGTGCCTACCCACCACAGATTTATAAGACATTTAGAAATATTTCTGCTTTTTCTATAGATTTAAATGCTTAACTCCTTTGCTGATTTCATTATATTTTGCCCTTTCTCTGTGCAGTTTTCCCCCTTTATTGCATCTTATTAATGACAATTAAAAACGAGCAGAGCAGACACCCAGGCATCGGGTGGGCAGCGTCGCTCCAGGAGAGCAGCAGGTTTTTGTTCCAACCCAGTTTCTTAATGAGAAGTCAATTATTGCTGATGAAGCTCTTATCTCTATGTACACTCACCTAAAGGATTATTAGGAACACCTGTTCAATCTCTCATTAATGCAATTATCTAATCAACCAATCACATGGCAGTTGCTTCAATGCATTTAGTGGTGTGGTCCTGGTCAAGACAATCTCCTGAACTCCAAACTGAATGTCAGAATGGGAAAGAAAGGTGATTTAAGCAATTTGGAGCGTGGCATGGTTGTTGGTGCCAGACGGGCCGGTCTGAGTATTTCACAATCTGCTCAGTTACTGGGATTTTCACGCACAACCATTTCTAAGGTTTACAAAGAATGGTGTGAAAAGGGAAAAACATCCAGTATGCGGCAGTCCTGTGGGCGAAAATGCCTTGTTGATGCTAGAGGTCAGAGGAGAATGGGCTGACTGATTCAAGCTGATAGAAGAGCAAATTTGACTGAAATAACCACTCGTTACAACCGAGGTATGCAGCAAAGCAATTTGTGAAGCCACAACACACACAACCTTGAGGCGGATGGGCTACAACAGCAGAAGACCCCACCGGGTACCACTCATCTCCACTACAAATAGGAAAAAGAGGATACAATTTGCATGAGCTCACCAAAATTGGACAGTTGAAGACTGGAAAAATGTTGCCTGGTCTGATGAGTCTCGATTTCTGTTGAGACATTCAAATGGTGGAGTCAGAATTTGGCGTAAACAGAATGAGAACATGGATCCATCATGCCTTGTTACCACTGTGCAGGCTGGTGGTGGTGGTGTAATGGTGTGGGGATGTTTTCTTGGCACACTTTAGGCCCCTTAGTGCCAATTGGGCATCGTTTAAATGCCACGGGCTACCTGAGCATTGTTTCTGACCATGTCCATCCCTTCATGACCACCATGTACCCATCCTCTGATGGCTACTTCCAGCAGGATAATGCACCATGTCACAAAGCTCGAATCATTTCAAATTGGTTTCTTGAACGTGACAATGAGTTCACTGTACTAAAATGGCCCCCACAGTCACCAGATCTCAACACATCTTTGGGATGTGGTGGAACGGGAGCTTCGTGCCCTGGATGTGCATCCCACAAATCTCCATCAACTGCAAGATGCTATCCTATCAATATGGGCCACCATTTCTAAAGAATGCTTTCAGCACCTTGTTGAATCAATGCCACGTAGAATTAAGGCATTTCTGAAGGCGAAAGGGGGTCAAACACCGTATTAGTGTGGTGTTCCTAATAATCCTTTAGGTGAGTATATAATCTTCATTTGGATCTTGATCTTTGTTTGTCCGTGAATGAATTAGAAGAAGAAGCACTAGATGGCAGTAGAGAGGCAGCTAAAACATAGGCATTGCATTAAGAATCTCCTCCAGGCTTATACTACTGAAGACTGTAGTACGCCAGTCACACCTCAAAACACAGGCATTCAAACTAAACAAATTGTTGTGCTTTAAATTAACTAAAGAGATCTTCATTTAGATCTTGATCTTTGTTTGTCCGCGAATTCCATGCATGCGTAGACCACCTTCCAGTTTAGTACGTTGTTGTTACTCACGGATGTCAATAATAATGTGCCAGAATAACGAAAGAGGTGGTGGACAGTGTTACGCTGGTTAGCTCCTGAGGCCTGGTTAGAGAGTGAGATTGCCGAAGATGAAAGGTACGTGCCTACGTAACATATGAATGAAAGAAAGTCAGTGGGTAAAATGAATGACAACGTAACAGCACGTTCCGGAAATTATTATTGTTACTTTGTAGCCGGCGAGTGCTGCGTGTCTCACAGTTGTACCGTGGCTTGCTCACATGTCAGTGAAGTGATCCCTATTTATGCTTTAAAGAGCCTGGATACCTATGTGTCCCCCTTTTATAACCATTGCTCCGTGTATATTGCCTTACTCTTTGGATTGCCACAAAGCAACCTGCGAGATTGGAGAAAGGTTGAGAAGAGATCGTGAGAGGAAACGATAGCGTCATGAAAACAAGACGGACTGTGAACGGACAGAAGCAGAAATGCTCCTACACCGCCACATAATTACGATTCGGACAGTGATTCCGAGTAGGCCGTTCCTATCAAATCAATGTCCAAGGGTTTTCTTTTGTAATTTTGTTTCCCTTATAAAAAATCATAATGCTGTACGACAAAGGGCCCAGTTCACGACTGGCAGCCGCGTTTAAACAGGGAGCCCGTCACAGACAACTTTAACACACGCAACGTAGTTGGGCGCACATGGCTAGTTGCTTAAATAATAATTTGATGCTTCATTTTAGTGGTCTCGCTTGTTAAGGTTCCCCACCCTTAATTGCTTATTTCACTCTTAAGCAGCTGCATTCACTGTTTTAATGGCTCCTTATTAGCACTAAGATGTAAATGACAAAGCAGCCAGAAGTTCTCCATCTAAATTGTTTCCATTTACATCTGTGTGTGTTCATCATGCTCTGTTTGATTTAATAAAACACTTAAATGTGACAGACTGAAAATGTTCAGTTTTAGGCTTCAAATCAGTCAGTCAGTCAGTCTGTCCAACCCGCTATATCCGAACTACAGGGTCACGGGGTCTGCTGGAGCCAATCCCAGCCAACACAGGGCGCAAGGCAGGAACAAATCCTGGGCAGGGGTTTGGATGATATCCTTGGAATGGAAAAAAAAAAATCTACAAAATAAAAACCTAACATTGTAGACTAACCAGCCAAATAAAAATAAGGGGCAACACTTTTTAATGAAGCAATTGGATTGCAAATAAAAAAAAAACAGCAGCCACTGTGGCCCTCCAGGACCAACGCTGCCCACCCCGACCCAGTCAAACAACACTGAACCATGAAAGGCTGCAACTACTTGACCGTCAGAGGCAATAATCAGTCAATCATAGATTAATTAAACAATTAGAACATCTGGAAAAGTAGAATGAAAATCAAAAAGAAAATATGGTTAAAAAGAAAAAAAACAAAAAACCTTATTCCCATATAACTGCTTGGTACATTTTAATTAATTTTTTTTTTAACCAAACTTAGTTTTCTAATTTCTATATTATTCCCAAAATAAAGAACTTGGGAAATAACATATCTCTTAATTAGCCCAGGAGTCCAATTAAAAACAGAAGCTGCTTGGAACAAAAACCCACAGCCACAGGGGGTCCACAGGGGGTCCCGAGGACCGAGTTTGGGAAGCGCTGGTCTTCTCTGTGCAGGGCAGAAGTCATTTTTCCAACAGACCTCAGAGTGTATCACTTTTTATTGACTGTGTCACAATTCCAGTGGCTCACAAGTTTACATACACTTTGTTAACTGTGCCTATAAGCAGCCTGGAAAATTCCAGAAAAAGATGTCAAGCAGATGAAATTTAATGTCAGTAAATGTAAAGTATTACACATAGGAAGTAAAAATATTAGGTTTGTATACACAATGAGCGGTCGGAAAATCGAGAGTCCATCTTATGAGAAGGATTTAGGAGTCATAGTGGACTCCAAGCTATCAACTTCCCAACAGTGTTCAGAAGCCATTAAGAAGGCTAACAGAATGTCAGGTTATATAGCACGATCTGTGGAGTACAAGTCACAGGAGGTTCTGCTCAACCTTTATAACACACTGGTGAGGCCTCATCTTGAGTACTGTGTGCAGTTTTGGTCTCCAGGCTACAAAAAGGACATAGCAGCACTAGAAAAGGTCCAGAGAAGAGCGACTAGGCTGATTCCAGGTCTACAGGGGTTGAGTTAGGAGGAAAGATTAAAAGAGCTGAGCCTTTACAGTTTAAGCAAAAGAAGATTAAGAGGAGACCTGATTGAAGTGTTTAAAATTATGAAGGGAATTAGTCCAGTGGATCGAGACTTGTATTTTAAAATGAGCTCATCAAGAACACGGGGACACAGTTGGAAACTTGTTAAGGGTAAATTTCGCACAAACATTAGGAAGTTTTTCTTTACACAAAGAACGATAGACACTTGGAATAAGCGACCAAGTAGTGTGGTAGACAGTAAGACATTAGGGACTTTCAAAACTCGACTTGATGTTTTCTTGGAGGATACAAGTGGATAGGACTGGCAAGCTTTGTTGGGCTGAATGGCCTGTGCTCGTCTAGATTGTTCTAATGTTCTTTAGGCCAGGGGGTCTCAAACTCTGGTCATGGAGGGCCGCAGTGGCTGCAGGTTATCATTCTAACCATTTTCTTAATTAGTTCACTGTTCTTGCTGTTAATTAACTTCTTTTAAATTAATTTTAATTCACTTTTTTTTTTTTTTTTTAATTCTTTTTTCCAAAAAATGCAGTTTTCTGAAAAGCACCCAAAGCAAGGGTCTCACCCATAAATCAACATAAAATACCAGTTGTTGGGTGCTGTAGCCGCCAGTTCAGAGTTACTGGCAGTGTGATGGCTGGCAGCCAGGCTGTCTTTGCATGACGGGGGCGAGGATGGCAGCAGCAGTCGCGGTCGCAGTGCTACACAATCTGGTTTGTACCTCATGTCATCATGAGTGGCGGTCTTCATCAACACTAGCATGTTCGGCACCACGATTAGCTGGAGACTAATCAGCTGATGCTGGTACCTCGCTTTCGTTTTCGATATCAATCTCCAGATCACTTGCATCAAAACTGGAGTCTGACAAGTCAGAGTCCAATTCAGCGATAATGTACAAAACATCATCCACGCAGTACTTTGTTTTGTGTATTCGATTTGATCTCTCGCCAGATATCGATGCCATTCTTGTCGTTGTTTGCACATCGCTACCCCAGCAAGCGCAGGGAATCTCGGTCAAACCAACAAAGCTAACTTTCCTTCTAGCAAAGGGAGTCGAACTAAAACATGACGGCGAGTTTTGTCACCGTTTGCAGTTGCTTACGGCTCTCAACCCCTCCCTGCTGACAAAAGTCGACATCTGCCCTGAAACAGTGAAGATGTGTTCCCCTGAATTTCTTCCATCGTTCCTCTGAATTGTTTCATTTCTTTCCTTAAACGGCACTCAAATAGAAATGAAAAGTGAGGTGAGTGAGCCAACACAAGACCAGCTAAGTCGGGGCTTCAAACTCCAGCCAGTTGCTTATTTAGGCTCCGAGTCTTGTTGTTAATTAAACCCGTTCTGTAATTTCATGGCTTGTTGCCGCTCTTGTGGTGCATTAGCAGGCATTTATGAAAATGTTGATTTTCTCTTTTCTAAGAGCACTGGGGACCTGAACAGATCAACATTTCTGAGACCTTCATCTTTCTTTATTTTCAGATATTGTATGATGGTCACAATTTGCTGCTCATGGTTGGTTTAATTTTGTATCTCATTATTGTTTGGCGTCTAATTAAGGAAAAAGAAACAATTAAGGTGCCTGAATTCAAAAGAAGTTAATTAGCAGCAAAAACAGGTCACTAATTAAGAAAAGGGTTAGAATGAAAACCTGCAGCCACTGCGGCCCTCCAGGACCGGACTTTGAGATCCCTACTTTAGGCAATCAGACATTTAGCTTCTAAAAGCCAGTGAGCCTAACTTGAGTCAATATGTGGATGGATGTTAATGCCGACCATCAAACTCACTGCTTGACATAAAGGGGGAAAAAAAATCATTCAAGACCTCAGAAAAAAAGTTGTGGACCTCCACAGATCTGGTTCATCCTTGGGAATAATTCCCAGGCGCCTGAAGGTTTCACGTTCATCTACACAAAGTGGGATGCAAAAGTTTGGGCAACCTTGTTAATAGTCATTATTTTCCTGTATAAATCGTTGGTTGTTACGATAAAAAATGTCAGTTAAATATATCATATAGGAGACACACACACTGATATTTGAGAAGTGAAATGAAGTTTATTGGATTTACAGAAAGTGTGCAATAATTGTTCAAACAAAATCAGGCAGGTGCATAAATTTGGGCACCGTTGTCATTTTATTGATTCCAAAACTTTTAGAACTAATTATTGGAACTCCAATTGGCTTGGTAAGCTCAGTGACCCCTGACCGACATACACAGGTGAATCCGAGTATTTAAGGGGGTCCATTGTAAGTTTCTCTGAAGAGTAGCAACATGGGGGTCACAAAACAACTCTCAAATGACCTGAAGACAAAGATTGTTCACCATCATGGTTTAGGGGAAGGATACAGAAAGCTGTCCCAGAGATTGAAGCTGTCTGTTTCCACAGTTAGGAACATATTGAGGAAATGGAAGACCACAGGCTCAGTTCAAGTTAAGGCTCGAAGTGGCAGACCAAGAAAGATTTCGGATAGACAGAAGTGACGAATGGTGAGAACATCAACCCACAGACCAGCACCAAAGACCTCCAACATCATCTTGCAGCAGATGGAGTCACTGTGCATCGTTCAACCATTCAGCGCACTTTACACAAGGAGATGCTGTATGCGAGAGTGATGCAGAGGAAGCACAAACAGAGCCGCTTGAGGTCTGCTCAAGCACATTTGGACAAGCCAGCTTCATTTTGGAATAAGGTGCTGTGGACTGATGAAACTAAAATGGAGTTATTTGGGCATAACAAGGGCGTTATGCATGGAGGAAAAAGAACACAGCTTATTCAAGAAAAACACCTGCTACCTACAGTAAAATATGGTGGTGGTTCCATCATGCTGTGGGGCTGTGTGGCCAGTGCAGGGACTGGGAATCTTGTCAAAGTTGAGGGACGCATGGATTCCACTCAGTATCAGCAGATTCTGGAGACCAATGTCCAGGAATCAGTGACAAAGCTGAAGCTGCGCGGGCTGGATCTTTCAACAAGACAACGACCCGAAACACTGCTCAAAATCCACTGAGGCATTCATGCAGAGGAACAAGTACAACGTTCTGGAATGGCCATCTCAGTCCCCAGACCTGAATAGAATTGAAAATCTGTGGTGTGAGTTAAAGAGAGCTGTCCATGCTCGGAAGCCATCAAACCTGAATGAACTCGAGATGTTTTGTAAAGAGGAATGGTCCAAAATACCTTCAACCACAATCCAGACTCTCATTGGAACCTACAGGAAGCGTTTAGAGGCTGTAATTTCTGCAAAAGGCGGATCTACTAAATATTGATTTCATTTCTTTTTGTGGTGCCCAAGTTTATGCACCTGCCTGATTTTGTTTGAACAATTATTGCACACTTTCTGTAAATCTAATAAACTTCATTTCACTTCTCAAATATCACTGTGTGTGTCTCCTATATGATATATTTAACTGACATTTTTTATCGTAACAACCAACGATTTATACAGGAATATAATGACTATTAACAAGGTTGCCCAAACTTTTGCATCCCACCGTAATATAAAAGTATAAACACAATGGGACCACACAGGTATCATAGCACTCAGGAAGGTGACACACTCTGTCTCCTAGACAAGAACGGACTTTGGCTCAAAAAGTGCAAATCAATACCAGAACAACAGCAAAGGACCCTGTGAAGATGCTGGAGGACACAGGTAGACAAGTCTCGATATCCACAGTAAAATGAGTCTGATATCGACATAACCTGAAAGGCTGCTCAGCAAGGAGGAAGCCACTGCTCCAAAGCATCCATAAAAAAAAAAAACAGATGCAGATTGCAATGGCACATGGGGCCAAAGATCTTACCTTCTGGAGAAATGTCTTCTGGTCTGATGAATCCAAGATCTAACTGTTTGGCCATAATGATTATGGTTATGTTTGAAGGAAAAAGGGTGAGGTTTACAAACTGAAGAACACCATCTCAATTGTCAAGCATGGGGATGGGAGCATCGTGTTGTGGGGGTGCTTTGCTGCAGGAGGGATGGGAGCACTTCATATAATAGAGGGCATCATGAGGAAGGAAAATGATGGGAGATATACTGCAGCAAGATCTCAAGAGCTCGGCAAGGAAGTTGCAGCTCAGTGACAAATGAGAATTCCAAATGGACGAGGACCCCAAGCAGACCTCCAGAATTGTGCCATAGTTTATTAGTATAAAATCTTTGGAGGGTTATAAGGTGAGCTTTAAGAAGTGTATGGAAACGCCTGACCTCCAATTGCATTTTATAATCCTGTTTAAGCCTCATAGAGGCAAAACCTTTATGATTGTGTGCTAGCGAACAACAATGTACTTTTAAGTTCTGTATTTCTGTTGTTTCATATGCATTGTATTTACTTCATTTTTTAACTTACTTATATTAACTTTAAAAAAGTCAGCAAGAGGACAATATTTTAAACAAGGGACTGTACAAGTAATTTACAAAAATAGTTGTCATTACTAAATAGAGGCATTACAAAATGTGGCAGCTCTGCTGTATAAATCATCTGTTAGATGCACAGTACATTAACAAACCAAAGAATACCTGCTTGTTTAACTTAGCTGAAGGCACAGAGAGGATGACAATACGCCATTGTAGTACAGCTGACTAGATCTTCAGTGAGAGCTTACTTTGAACTCTGTGCTCTCCCGTCGACTATTAAATATTTCGGTATTCTAAGTGCGCCTCCTTATAGAGGCAGTAGTGCTGAACAATAAAGACGACGTCAAAAATAATGCTGAAGACACCTAAGCCAAACTTTGTTGGGTCTCCAAAAATCAGCGTCCACTCATCTGGAACATGAAATATGAAACAGAGAACTAGTGTTACATTCTGATTTCAAAGGCTTCATTTTACAAAGACTAACACTGTCGTGTCTGCTCACCATTGTTATAAGACTGTAGAAACATCTGCAAAAGGCTGAATAGGCCCCCCGTGAAATCCAGCAGGACGTTGCCGATGCTCCAGCCCATCGTACTTTTTCTTCTATAGTTCATGTAGGCCTGGAACATAAGAATAATCAATCATTTATTTGAGGGTTTGTCTATCCTAGGGCTACTATGTGAGAAGACAGCAAATAGAGGACTAAGTATACCCTACTACAGGGGTCTCCAACACATCGCTCGCGAGCTAACCCCTTTCCAAGTAGCTCGCCAAAGGATTAATGAATCCTACATAAATTTGAAAACTTGACTAGTCAAATTAGGGATGGGCGATCTTTCCAAAAAAATCGTATCACGATCCTTTTAACACAAAATCACGATCTACAATCTGAATTGCAATCTCTCTTTTCAATGTGGCATAGACTTAAGAGAATATCTGGACTCAACCTCATCAAGACCCAAGTAACACTTTATTTTAAATATCAAACAAAGTTGAATTCAATTGGTCTCTCGTTCGCTAGCTAAGTGGAGTTAAGGCACACGCCCTGAAGCTTCACCAAGCAGCTCTGAAAATGTCGGCTATGTTTGGGTCTCCATACCTCTGTGAGTCTGACATGAATGTCACGAAATCAAAGTTCAGAACAAGACTGACAGACGAACATTTAAATGACTCCATCAGAGTGAACCTCCACTCCACCATACACCTCAGTGCAAGTCATCTGACTAACTAAAAAACACATCACACATGCAACTAGACGAGTGAATAAAATGGCGCAGTGACATTTGTCCTCACAGGTGGCGCAGTGGTAGTGCTGCTGCTTTGGAGTAACGAGACTGTGGAAGATTGTGGGTTTGCTTCCCGGTTCCTCCCTGTGTGGATAGCGCTTTGAGTACTGAGAAAAGCGCTATATAAATGTAATGAATTATTATTGTGGAACAAAATGACAAATGAATAAGTCATATCAGAGCTGTGGAGTCGGAGTCAGAGACAATTTTGGGTACCTGGAGTCGGGGTCGGCAAAAAATGTAGCGACTCCGACTCCAAATAAATTGAAATTGTAAGCAAGTTCAAATGTGTCATTACACAAACAATATTCATAATTAAGTACTTCTCTGATGTAAGAAGAAAGCCCAGTGCTTAGTTGTGGTACTACTAGTGTGAAGTTCAGCTGAGCGATTATACAACCTGACATATTGTAATCTGAATTACGATACATTACAAAAAGTGTTTTCATTTTATTTCAGATATAATGTATTTAACAAGTTAATAGGAGTGTAAATAAGTGTAATGACATAGGTGGAAGTGTGTGCTATGGCCTGATGGGTGTTCAGGGGTTTTTGTCTTTTGTTTAAACTGGCCAATACGATAGACAGTCAGCTTCCTAGCCAGTAGTTAGTTCTGTGGTTAAATGACGTGGATGTTGCCTGCCTTCAATCAACATGGAAAATACATTAGCATATTAAATACAGAGGAGTCGGAGTTAGAAGTACCGGAAACTAAGGAGTCAGAGTCGGAGTCGAAGGATTTATCTACCAACTCCACAGCCCTGCGTCATACTGTACCTGTGGATTTGGAATTGCATTGTTTGGTTTTGACACCATTCATGTTTTAATTCAATAGTGTGAGATACACTAGACATACAAAATGTACTCGCAGGTGAACTCAATATTTTTTGTGATGCTTTAATGCAAAATGTGAGTTGTGAACACCAACATTTTGTAAATGTTCAGGCAAAACAAGCTTATTCAGTTTGTTTGGGTTGAAATAAGCTATGAGGTTAAACGTTAGAAGACAGGAGGAGCTCTCGGCCATTTTCATTTTGTAAAAGTAGCTCTCAGGGGAACAAAAGGTTGGAGACCCCTGCCCTACTGTCTTACAAAGGTGGGCGTTACACTAAAATAATTAACTTCTTCTGGAGACAATGACTATAAAATTATATTATCTTAATCAACGGTCTACAAATTTGAAGTCAGGGGTGCCCTGTAATCCCTAGCGGCTGTGGCACTGGCCCGTGAATCAAAAGGCTGGACAGTCAATTCGAACAACTAATTCCATGTCTGTCCTTGAACATGTCATGTTACTGTAGCTACCTGTTGATTTCACTGCAGAATAGTAGCGACTTGGGCTTTGAAATGAAAGCAATGGGTCAAAGAAATACAAAAAAAATAGAGAATTCTCTGAAACTCCCCATACTGTCCTTTGTCATCTTCTACAGTGCTATGTAAAAGTTCGGGCACCCCTCTGAGGTTGCATGATAATGTTCGTAAGATCACAGCAATATGCCATTTTTTCTACTAGAGAAATGTAGACAAGGTGATGTTTATCAGACCATAATTCTAAGTGCAGCATTATTGAGTTGTATGAAATAAAATAAAATGTAAAAAATGGGATGTGCAAAAGTTTTCGCACCCTTTTAATTGCATTAATTTGAAGACCTGTAATCATTTAATGCTGACAGGTTGCAGCACAGAATTGCTTTGATTAGATCATTAGACCTTAAACTACAAAGACAGATGGAACCAAGCATGAAAAAGGTTATTTCACATCGGTAATTGCTAGTTGTGATTGTTCTTGGTTCTCTCTTAGACAGTAGCAACATGGGACCCTCTAAAGAACTCTCTACTGACCTAAAAACTAAAACTAATTTGTCATTATGAATTACGAGAAGGGTACAAGAAATTATCACAAAGGTTTGGACTGTCAGTCTCCACAGTCAGAAATCTAGGATGGCCACAGGAACAGTCCTCCTTGTGAAGGAAAGATGTGGTAGGCCAAGAACAATATCTGAAAGGCACTGGTTAGAATGGTCATAGACCACCTCCAAAGAGCTACAAGAACATCTGGCGGCACTTTGCACCGAGAACAGCTTGGTGGAACAGTGATGTGCAAAAGACCTTTTCAGAGTCCTCACCACAAGAAGAGTCGCATGAGTTGTGCAAAAGTGCATCTGGACAAACCAGAAACATTCTGGAAAAAAAAAAAATACTGTGGACAGATGAGACTAAGGTCGAGTTATTTGGTCACAACCAGAGGCGCTATGCATAGTGAACAAAACACACAGCATTCCAGGAGAAGAACTTGCTGCCTACTGTAAAATTTGGTGGAGGGTCCATCATGTTATGGGGCTGTATGGCTAGCACAGATACAGGAAACCTTGTTAAAGTTGAGGGCCGCATGAATTCCTCCCGTATCAGCAGATTCTTGATAAGAATGTTCAAGAGTCAAGTCACAAAGTAGAAGTTGTTGCCGGGGTTGGATGTTTCAGCATAACAATGATCCAAAATCTACCAAGGAATTCATGCAGAGGCACAAGTACAATGTTCTAGAATGGCCATCCCAGTCCCCAGACCTGAACATCATTGAAAACGTATGGTGTAAGAAAGGCGCTATATTGCGCCCCAAACCGGCACAGACTTGACACGGGAGGCACGTATAAAATAAAAAGACTTTTATTTTTCTTCAGCTGGAGGGCATGTCTTCCCTGTGAACCCCCCCAGCCACAACACAGTCCCAAGCACTAAACATTAAATCACCACACTCCTCTCTCTTTCACCACCACAGCTTTGGCCTCCTTCTACCTGGCTCTGGCCCCTGAGTGGTGGTTGCTGGCTCCTTTTATGGCCCAACCAGAAGTGCTTCAGGTGCTTGATCACCTGTTTCCGGTTGCACTTCCGGGTGGGGCTGAAGATTAGTCCAGCTGGGCTCAGGGACCCATGCCGGGCCCCCTGGCAGCCACCCCAGACCCCAACAGGGCTGTGGAGAACATGATCTCCCATGAAGCCCTGTGAGAGACTGAGGCACAGCTCCATCCCAGGGGCGGCCATCCAGCGTCCAGCGGGAGGAATTGCACCGTCCAGGGCTGCTCCCCCTGAATACACATCGAAGGGGCGTCCCGGCCGGGCATAGGACACGGCCGTCTGCCACAATGGATTGTTTTGAAGGAGGCTGTCCACGCTCAGAAGCCATCAAATCTCATTGAACTGGAGGCATTTTGTGTGGAAGAAGGGTCCAAAATACCACCGGCCAGAAGTCAGGGACTTGTTACAGTGGCTATCGGAAGCGTCGACAGGCTGTTATTTCAGCAAAAGGAGGCTCCATTAAACATTGATGGAATTATTCCTTTGGGGCATCCAAATGTATGCACCTGCCTATTTTTGTTTAAATGCACATTAAATTGGTTCTGTTGGTCAAATAAAAATAGAAAACTGAGTGATTGGCAGACACAGATATAGGGAGGATATTAGAAATAAACTTTAGGTCCAAAAATAAAGGCGGAGGTAAAGAATTTAGGGGTATTCATTGTCCCTGACCTAACCTTTAAATCTTACATTAACCAGATTATTTAGACTGCATTTTTTCACTTAAGGAATACAGCTAAAATAACTTTACAAGATGTTGAAAAATGACTTAACTCCTTTTTTTTTTTTAGTTGACTAGATTAGGATAATGCATTCCTAACAGGACTAACTAAGAAGGACAAAAATCCATTGCAATTAGTGCAGAAATCAGCAGTCAGAATCTTAACTAGAAAAAAACAATTTGAGCACATCTTATCAGTTTCAGCATCGTTACATTGGTTAGCAGGTGTGGCAAGCTGCTGGGGGTGGCACCCAGCCGGGATGCCCGGAAGGACCAGAGGAGGGATTGCGCCTCCTCCAGACCACGAGGGGACGACAACCCTGGTGGCTTTGGAGACCACGGGAACTGAGCATGGAAGCTCAACCCTATGGGGGCCCGTGGTCACCACCAGGGGGCGCCCCAATGCCGGAGGAGCCCTGGCCATCAGCACTTCCGCCACACCCGGAAGTGCCAGGGGAAGGAAGACCAGGGACACCTGGAGTGCTTCCAGGTGCGCAGCCGGTATTTCCGCCACACTAGGGAGGGCTGGCGGAAGATTATCGGGAGGCACCTGGAGCACATCTGGGTGATGATAAAAGGGGCCGTCTCCCTCCATTCGGGGGCTGGATTCGGGTGAGGAGAGGACCAAGTCTTGTTGGAGAGGAGTGGAGGTGGCCTAAAGAAAGAGGCATTGGCTAGGGGCCTGGGGCCTCATGTATAATAGGTGCGTACGCACAGAAATGTTGCGTAAGAACTTTTCCACGTTTAAATCGCGATTTATAAAACCTACACTTGGCGTAAAGCCACGCACTTTTCCACGGTACCTCATACCTTGTCGTAGACAAGTTCTCTGGTCGGTTTTGCAGACTGGCGGCACCCAGCGTCAAAGCAATGGTACTGTACCTGTGTGATTACTCCTTATTTTCATGACACGGCTTTATAAATACACTGAAACTAATCGCATATTGTTTATTAGTGTAATGCATCTGATTGTAATTAACTTGTAACAATATAATGGTCCAGGGAATAGCCATATTATTCCAAATACCATAACTGCTTTAGTGTTGTTACTCTCACTTCTCCTTCTTTCAGTTGCTCCCATTAGGAGTTGCCACAGCGGATCATCTTTTTCCATATTACTCTCACTGCACCACTCAGAGTATTTATATCACTGTATCGGAGTGTGAATCACAGCAGCAGCTGATCGGAAAGGGAATTGTCGGGATACAGAATTAAGCACACGCTACCTCAGCCACGGCAAAACGTTTCAAAGCCTTTCCTGTATGGACCTCGCGGTTCAGAAACAGTTTCATCCCAAGAACTCTAAATGCACTCAATCAATTGCACCTTGTAGAACTGTTAGTACTTATAAGTACAATTACCCCACTGTAAACTTGCTCTACAGTTATAATATTGCACAACCTGAGCCACTTTATAAAGCGCGTATTTACATTTGATGACGATATCATTTTTAAGATGAAATGCAGCAAAATATGTTTATTATATTATACAGGTAAAACTTTAACTTCATTTAAATAATCCATATTCTTTACTGGGACTGGCGTGAAGGGGATAGAATAATTAAACATGTACTACGAAGATATTTCAATGTTCCTTAAACGTTTTGCAGAATCGGCGTTAAGCTTACAGATGGCTTAACATCTATTACAGAGCTGATTGTATGGCGATCGGTTACTTGGAGAAAGAAAAGCAAGAACTGCAGGGGCAGCCACGCCAATATATATTGAATATAAAACAGAAAGAGAAAATAACGACACAGCTAAAAACGCAGCGGCAAATTTCGACAAAAGTTAAACGCTTGTGTCATGAGCACGAGGTGGCTATGCAGTGTCCGCAATGGATGTGGCCATCCGCCGTGCATAAGATACCATATTGACATTGGCGGGCCACCTGCTGCAAGAAATAATTTCATCGAAGGTCGCACACAATCACTGCGCCGTGAAACCCATGTTTAATAACGTGCTTTAGCTCCTATCATCATGAAAATGATATCACGTATACATCTCAGTATTTTAGTTATTCAGAGAGCTGTAATATCACGAATGTAATGGATTCTGTGTCCAGTCGGAGGAAGAGAGCCGGTTTAAGAAACAAGTAGTGATTCACACACATAGAGCACATAGAAGATCACATACAAAAGCATTTTAACGTGCTACTTTGATTATGATGTGATTTGAGAAACTGGTTAATTAAACGATTTTAAGATGACGTTTATGATATTCTACTTTAATGACAAAATAAACTACATGATTAAAGTGGAAATTTCCAGACCGAAGTTGACATGTTGTGCTTTTTTTCCTACTGTGTGCCTATTTTTTTTGCCTGTACCCTAATAAGCTTTCATATGACACTCAGACGGTGGGCTACAACTCGCCTTTTCACGGCGACTTTGATATGTGAGTTTTCAAGTTTCTCCAACACGCTATGTCACTCGATCAACTTCCTTTTGTTGATTATCCCACTGTTTAAATCAACAAATAGTATGTTTTTCCTTTGCCTCCACTTGGTATTCGCTGAAATTCTTATATTTTCCCCCGTGCTTTTCCCATTGTCTTTTCACAGAAGGCTGAGCTTAAGGGCGATTTATATTGATTTGCATATTCAAAGAGGCGTAATTCTGGCAGAAGTTGGGGCGGGACATAAGGCGCGTGCACGAGCGTTAGTTTTCACGCTGACCGGGATTTATGTAGCGGAAGAACGTGGAAGTTGGAGTACGCACAGATTCCTGCATCTGGATTTTTCTGTGAGTAAGCACATTTCGACTTTTGTGCTTACGCCATGTTATAGTGTGAATTCTACGCACGCCGTTATGCATGAGGCCCCTGGACTTTTGGGGGGGGTTGTGTGTGGCACTTTATTTGTAAATATTATGTATAATAAACATTTGTGGGCTGAACCATTGCTGTCCACCTGTCTGTCTCCGGGCTGTCTTCCACATAGTGTTGTTCAGAATTGACTTTAAAATCCCACTAATATTTATAAAGCTGTCCTATATTGTGGAATGCTTGACTCCCTACACTCACAGTCGTAACCTTAGATCTTTGAATGGTGGTCTGCTTATAATTCCAAGAGCCATAATCTTAAAAGAGGTGGTGAGACAGCCTTTTGCTGTTATGCACCTAAAATCAGGAAAACTTCACCTTTAGAAATTCGAAAGGCTGATACTGTGGAACATTTTAGAAAACTTCTAAAAACCCATTATTTTAATTTGGATTCCCATAGCTACATTTTAGTTGTATTATTAATAGATGATATAGGCATAGAATTATCATATTCTTCAGCAAACTGAGCTATTCCTCGCTATTTTCTGCGGTCCCTTCTGGCTCTTTTAAGGTGGTACCATGCAGCTCCTTGAGAAGACGAAATGAAGGCGGGTGATCTCAGCTGTCCAAAAGACCAACTTTATCAAATTCTATCATGTTAAGCATGAAAACCAAGAGGAACATTTTTGTTAGGTAGAATGCCCACTGGGGGCTGGCAGACTTTGCCTTGGAACCCCTGCACATTTTTTTTCCTCCAGCCTGACTAGAGTTTTTTTTTTTTACTGTCCTCCTGGCCATTTGTTCTTATCTTGTCTTGCTGTTACTTATTCTTTAATATTATTGCCTAATCCTAATTGTTTTTCTTGTCTTGTAACTTTCTTTTTGTCATCTTGTAAAGCACTTTGAGCTACATTGTTGTATGAAAATGTGCTACAGAAATAAATGTTGTTGTTGTACTCTGAACCCATCATTGATTGTAACTAAATGTCAACTTTCAGTAAAACATTTTTATTAGTCACATAAAAAAGGAAGCGCTTGAGCCATGAACAACTCTTCAGCTTAAAATTTGTTTTAGGTTATGTCATGGTGTCTTTTTGAGTTAACTCTTAAGTCTTTCTCGGTATGAGAAGTAATAGCGTGTGTACTAACCTGTTCTTGAAGATCAGAATTGTGTCTCTGGTCCTAGCAAATGTTGGATATTTACTGCAGTTTTTTTACTACGTGCTGATAAAATGTAACACAATTAGAAAAAGAACAGAATTCAGACAGAATTTCAAGTTAACAAGTAGTACTCTTGGTTGAAGCTGACAATAACTTCGATGAGCTGCCTTAAATCATGACACTGCCATGTAGTGCTTCCCATTAAGAATCTCAATTTAATTCCTTAACATACTGACAATGAAACAAGCACTGCACAGCAGGGCAACTGGTGCCAACAAAATGTAGAGGAGATGTGTGGGCAAAGTATCTGTTTTATAATGAAACAATAGTTAATGACATTGTCAGTAGTGTAATTTGTAAGAAGGGCTGGCTGGAAGTATTATCTTACACAGTATATAAAGCAGACTGTAACAATCTTACGGTCTTGTATGTATGTTATCATCCAGTCGACGCTCGGAATGTTTCTGGTGTGCTCTGTAAAAGCGACCGACAGTTTTATCATGAAAAATCAGAAGTATTATTTGTTCATCGTTTAATATTTATTTTTGTTAACTATATTTTCATCTTGCATTATTCTTATTATAACAATGTTGCAGTGGTAATAAAATTAAATCAACCTAATAATAATACTCATTTAATTGACTTTTTTTTCGCCGTCAAAACTTCTGCATGTAAAAACCTATTACTACACCACAAATATTGATCTGTCAAGTTGTGTCTTTTTAATTATATTTTTCTCAAACAATTAAAAAAAAATCTTATTTTCCTCCCGGGCAACGCTGGGTATTTCAGCTAAGTAAGCCATAATGGCTGCTTCATGTCCATGACAGTAGTGCACAAGTGCAGGTAGGCGACTATGTGTCTCTCTGAGGCACATGTGGTTTACATAGTCACTAGAAACATGGCCTGTGGCAGATGTGATGTACAAGTCTATGCCTGTTTTAATAGCGAAATGTTAGAAAAACTCTCCTGCAGAAATGTTCAAGGAAGGGCAGCCCTCCTCCTGCTCCGTACCAACGGGCCTAAACCATTTGAGAAAAGTGCCACATTTTAGTACTTTCTTCCTAGGATATTAATCAATTGGTTCTTTTTCATAAACCTTTCTGCAAAATGTGCCAGAGCAGCATGCTGTGTTAACTTTCAAACTGGCCTACTAGTTACATTTTAATGAAAGGAAGTACAGCCAAAAAAAAAAAAAAATCTGATTTCAAAAACACATTTTATTTTTGAATAAATTAAAAAAATACAAAGAGGAATTAAAAAAAAAAAAAAAAAGGATGACTGTGGTTGTGTTACTGGTCAACTTGCAGAATATAATTTAGTGGAGTGAATGATAGAAGGGCAACCAAACTGTGCATTTTTTTTTTTCCAATTGCAAAAATGTATGAATCCGATTTTATTCCACTTTCTGTGACAATGTCTTCCAAAACACTCCTCCAAGTTAGAGAAATTACTCTCAAAACACATTTTCTCCAATTCTACAATCCCATAATGCACCTGGTTATAAAATCTGACCATAAGCAAAAAAATAAATATTACTTAACCATTTAAATAAAAGGATATGTTGAAAAGGAGTGTGACATGAACATACAGCACAATATTTTAAAAGAAATATCACCCAGTTGGATAACTGCAGTTGACTGATTTATAAGTTTCCTTTATACTTACCTGAGGAATGTACTTTACCAGCGTGACCCCCAGTTTAATGTAGGAGAAGTAATACAGGTAATCCAACCATGTGATGGTCCCAGCAATGGCCACAAACATGGAGAAGAAGGCAAAGGCCCATGCAATCACCAGCAGTCCAATGGCTATCTTGGACACCTTCTGATTATCTCTCTGCACCAAACAAACAGATTTCACACTCAGCAATATGATCTACAGAAGTTTTTTAATGCCACTTCTTTACATGTATTTATTTAGCACACATTTTTATGACAAGCAACTTAGAAAATTGTAAGGGGTTTAATGGAGACTGAGTTAGTGCCCGAGATTACACAGACAACCTTAAAGGGTCCTGAACCAGTCCTCACCTCTAGGATAGATCGTCTAATAACAGCAAGGTGACAGAACATTTAAAAATATGGCATCCAAAATACCCATCAACAATGAAACAGTCAAAGCCCTTTAAAGACCTGCAATTAATGAAACAGGTTTTAACTTTTCATTGTTTAGAAAATCTGCAATCAGCATGGAGTGTCTGCTCCAGTTATACTGATAAAGCTAGGGTGGTTACAGAAGCAGTGACACCAGTGACAGATTAATAATTATAATTAACCACACCAGGGTTTTCCACATTTCTGCTCAACACACCAGCATTTGCATAACAGCCTTGTAGTGACGCCTATGAATCACAGGCTTCAAGCTGTCACTGCATGTAAAGGATATGCAACAAATTAGTAAATATAACTGATTTAATACGTCTGTCACTGCTGTGTGCAAAACATTATGGTGCCCTGAAATGGAAGGACAGTGAAGACAAAGTGTTGTCATTTCTATACGGTGTGACGGAAATGTCTGCAAATATCCTTAAATGAAAGGCTGTCATGTGTACTTTAATCACAATGTCCGAATTGTTTAATTTTAAACCGTGGAGCAGAGGGGTAAATCAATGAAAAAATAGGTCTTTGTCCCAAACATTAAGGAGGGAAGGCACTGTAAACAGAACCCAACAATATCTATCAATATCTTAACTTAGCTAAGACTTGCAGAGTTTTACAAATCTCTTTGATGTTGGATCAAATGGGATACAAGTTCACTTGCATTTCTTCATCCCGCATTTGAATGTTTTTATAGAGCACAATTCTTCAGATTTTTCTGTTGCTATGGCTTCAAAGTCACAATTTTTTAACATCTTTTTCAATTTCAGCAGTGGTTGTTTAGCTCCCTCATCCTAAACGCATTCATCACACAGTTAAGTGCTTTATGTGGCCCCCTCATTTAATACCCAATGCTTAAAACAAAGAGGTAATGAAAGAAAAGCATTTTGGTCATCTGTATAACATTTTTGCTGTAACCAGAAGTCCTGAATGTTATTCATTGACTGTTGGTTCCTGTCAACAACACTCAACTAGAGTCCAGTGCTATGAAGTACCTAATTAGGTCCGGCGATACCAGTCAGTGGTCCACTAGGTGTATACTATAAAAAGGAAGAAAAAACAACAAATGACTGCATTTGACATATAAGATTAATTAATATCAGGTGAGGTCCTGCATGCCTAATCTGTAGTCACCTGCTGTGTTTTTTTTTTAAAATAATGTAATTGACCAATCATGATTTATGTCTGTTTTTTTGTATGTGACCTGGGCATCATCCTACTTTCTGTTTGGTTATGCATGTTGACAATCCTGCTTTTGTTGAAGAGCCGTGTTTTCAAGTGTCACGTTTTCACCTGCATGAATCAAATGTAGGCAAACAGCAAGCAAACAAGTGAAAATATTAATAACTAGCCAACCGATGTGGCTCTGCCTGCATAGTAGTGAAACAGGACAGCGAGGAGGGCCCTGCCAGGCTCCCCACTCCTGACGTCACGCTTCCCCTCTCCTCGGCCTGCAGCCTCTGTCTCGGATAAGAACGAATATATCACTCCCTCAAGCAAACTATGGTTCTTAGCAGGATGAGAGAAGTTGCAAAATCAACCAGAATGTTCAAGCAAATTATAGAAAAAAACCCAACCTAAATCCGTGAAGTTCACCGGGTTTGGTGAACCGGATATACAATTTAAAGAGATTATTTTCATTTCATTCATTTTCATTCATTTTTTATTACTTGATATTTGCCAGTAATAAAGCTGTAGTAAATGAGTTATTCTCCCTCCCCAGCTGCCTCTTGTGCCGTGCTGCGTGATCTGCATGTCACGGTGCGCATTGATCATTTAAAAGCCTGTACAGCAGCTGTAAATTTTGTCTTACTTCCTTGTCTTGCGGGACTTCAAAGTTTCTCTGAGAAATTGTTTGTAAGTAGGGTGTGACGTGAAAAACTGTCTCACAGGTCTTAATTCCTAATGTCTAGTCTCGCGTGATGTCAAAGTGTCTCTCCGAGATGATCACGTCTCGACCAAAAATTTTTATATATATATATATATATATATATATATATATATATATATATATATATATATATATATATATATATATATATAGATATATATATAGAGAGAGAGAGAGAGAGAGAGAGAGATATGAAATATAAAGCAAATGCACTCCTGGCACAAGAATACTAGATATGCAAAATATCCAAAATATTTAAGATACGTTCAGATATATTATAAAATAAACTTTTTATATTGCAGTTAGCATATAATGCGAAAAGCACCTACTGCAGTTGTCATGTCGGTCTGTATATACAAATCTTGGCTTTTAGTGGACCAAGTTTGTTGAAATTTGGCACACTAATTGTTCAAAGAAATTTGTCTGCGCAGTTGCATTTTTCGTTTTTAAGAAATATTGCAAATAAGTGTGCAGTTTACATTTTTGAAATTTCAAAATCGCCTATTGAAAAAACTGATGAATTTTCAAACTCATCTGTCATAACACAGAGAAACATTCCGTGAAGTTTTAACTGCAGATTAGTTTACCATTTCAACATTTACCATGAGAGAGGTTATTTCCACATGTATATTTTTTAAACAGTATTTACCTCTTTTAGTATTCGGACAGCCGCTTCTCACGGCAAATTAGATTCTGATGGCAAAACAGTCAGACTGAGCGACATGCTAGCCGTAGTAGGTGCTTTCCGTATTATAAGCGAATTGCAACATAAAAGGGAAATTTTCTGTTGTATCTCAACATAGCTTACATATTTAGGATGTTGTATATCCAGTATTCTTGTGCAAGGAGAGCATTTGCTTTATATTTCTTAGTATTAATATTTTCACTTTTTGCTTGTGGTTTGCCTGCATTTGAGAAGAGGTGCACAAAAAAAACAGAATGAAACAAAATGTACAATATTCCCATGATTTTAATGTGCATTCCCATTTAGCATGTTGTCTAAGCTAAAAAGTAGACTTATGGGAGTTAGAGAGAAATTTTGTTAAACTTGTCAGACACACTGCTGGCATTTCAAGACATGGACATAAAGGCCCTTTGGTAGGGAAACTTGCCTCATAGATACTCGCTTGAAGGACGATAACCAAAACCAAGGTAACTGCATGAAGGCTGAAGAAAACGTCATTGGCTGCCACAGGATTCACACCATTGGGATACTTTTTCAGAAATTCCTCCTGTTTATATAGGATACACAATCAACAATAAGAAACTGTTTACCAAAATAATAAAATATTAGCAATACAAGAGGAAATGAAGTGAAGGAAGGAAAGAAAGAAGGAAGGAAGGAATAAGGAAAACAAGGGAAGGTCCCTTTTACCTTTAGTAGTAAATCAAGTGTTCATTTTATCATGATGCTCTCTCTATTTTAGGACTCCAGCAACTTAGATATGTACAGTAATCCCTCCTCGATGAAAATCCGCGAAGTAGAAACTATATGTTTGTATGGTAATTTTTATATATTTAAGCCCTTATAAACTCTCCCACACTGTTAACATTATTAGAGGCCTCTAGACATGAAATAACACCCTTTAGTCAAAAGTTTAAACTGTGCTCCATGACAAGACAGAGATGGCAGTTCTTTCTCACAATTAAAAGAATGCAAACATATCTTCTCTTCAAATGAGCTTCGTCAGGAGCAGAGAATGTCAGAGAGAGCGCTCACTAAGAAAAGCAAACAATCAAAAAATCAATACGTGCTCTTAAGTATGCAGAAGCACCGCGATAAAGCGGCATTTTGTAGAGGAGCGTCTGTATCTTCTAGGCAAACAGCCTCTGTGCAAACAGCCCCTCTGCTCACACCCCCTCCGTCAGGCAGAGAGAGTGAGAGAGATAGAGAGAAGCAAACAATCAAGCACCGCGCGGGAAGCATATCTTATATCATTGAGGAGTTTTAGTTAATATGTAATACATGCTCTGATTGGGTAGCTTCTAAGCCATCCGCCAATAGCGTCCCTTGTATGAAATCAACTGGGCAAACAAACTGAGGAAGCATGTACCATAAATTAAAAGACCCATTGTCCGCAGAAATCTGGGAACCAGCGAAAAATCCGTGATATATATTTAGATATGCTTACATTCAAAATCCGCGATAGAGTGAAGCCGCGAAAGTCAAAGTGCGATATAGCGAGGGATTACTGTAGTTTGACACAAAACAGGCAAAAATATTAAAGCAAGTAAAATATAAAGTAGGTTTCAAAAATAAATTGTCAGCCAGTGGGGAAAAAAATTTGGAATGGTACGAGGGACGTTCAAAAGGTTTTGCTGGAAACGATGAAGGCAGGAGTAGTAACTGGTTGTGTCTGAGAGTGTCATGTTACTAGTTCTGTCTGGCAGTTTATTATTTGAGTTGTCACCATGTGGTGAAGATGGTGGCGAAATGTATAAATTGCACCAAAGAGGAACATACCTCTGTATGTGGGCTCAGTATGGGGATAAAGTTCTCTCTTGTAGAGTCGTCTATGAATGGACTGAAATGTTCGAAAATGGCCATACTAGTTTGACGGATGCAGAGCACTCCGGATGTTCAGCTACAGCCATGACCACGAGGAATGAAGAACCCTGATGTGAAAGCAGCAGTGCATCAGTGGTTATACGCTCAACCAAAAACATTTTTTTTGATGATAGCATTAAAAAGTTGATATGACCCTGGGAAAATTGCATCGCAAAGGAAGGTGACTATGTAGAAAAGTGATTTCATTTGATTTTGAAAATAAATAGAGTTAAAAGTGCGGAAACTTTAATGTCCCTCATATATTGTGGGCTCTTTTGTTAGTCTTCATTAACATCTTAGCTGCCGACTTCTGAAACCAGCAGGAGACAAGTAACAGCAGAACTGGAGAGAATGAAATAAAGGAAATTACAGTAATTCCTTTTTGTTTTTTTTTTAAATCACAGTCACATTTTAAATATATTAAAATTCAGAGGAAAACCATTAATGAAAGGGGCAAACTCTGCCACGTGTGGCCTAAACTGATGTGGCAGTGTGCCGTTTTGCATGCTGCTGATGTGAAAAAACGTATCCATTTTAGATCTCAAAAATAAAATAAAAAAATTTGAACATGAGTGTCAGCAGGCTTTGTGCCCTAGGGACCAAGTTACCCAAAGTATTCTATAACATTTCAGTGATTATTTACAGCTCTGATGTTGATCTTTCTTATTATAAAATAGCAACTGATGAGAAGAATTCATAATTCATTGCAGAATTACAGTATTTACCATAATTCTCAAGATATTAGCAAAAATTCATTTGAGGGTTCCTCTAGCACGCTTTGGTTTAAAAACTAATCACCACATTGTCATGCAGGCTTAAGTCTCAAGTATGGTATTTTTCCGTTCAGCCGTTTTAGCTGTAGACTGTCCTTAAGAAACTGTGACACACAAACGAAACACACTCACCAATAGATATAAATGTTTTTCCTAAAATGTCGCGATCTGTTGAAAACCGAAGATCGAAATTTTTGAAGAATCTAAAGCGTTCTCTCCTCCCCCATAGACAATAGGTTATGGTGGGGGAATGCGCAAAGCAAAAATTAGACGAAAACTTATTGTCATCACCCAGGTCGTAGGTTATTAAAGTAATTGTACATTTTATTTGTGATAAATAAACAAACGCAACAAACTGGGGATTTCCTAAAATGACAGCTAGGCAAATTATTACTTTATACACATGCAAATAAACACATACTAGCAAAATACCCGCGCTTCGCTGCGGAGAAGTAGTGTGTTAAAGAAGTAATGAAAAAGAAAAGGAAACATTTTGAAAATAACATGACTGTCAATGTAATTGTTTTGTCACTGTTGTGAGTGATGAGTGTTGCTGTCATATATATACTAGCAAAATACCCGCTTCGCAGCGGCGAAGTACTGCCCAAAAAGTTTTATTAACAAGAAAATTAATTAGAGATTTTTATATAGACAACGTCTTTGCATCCTATGAACAATTACATTCCAAATTTAACATTCCAGCTACAAATTTCTTTCACTATCTTCAAATCAGAAACTTTGTTAAACAGAACCTTTCAGATTTTCCACATCTTGCACCCTCATCCACGCTGGAAAAAATATTGCTCAATCTCAAGGAAGTAGACTCCATCTCAACAATATATAAAATCATTTTACAATCCCTTCCTTTCAAAGATCCAAGAGGACACTGGGAAAAAGATCTCTCAATTAATATATCAGAAAAGGAGTGGAAAGTAGCAATGCAGAGAATTCACTCGAGCTCCATATGCGCAAAGCATACAATTATACAACTCAAAATTATATATCGAGCACATCTGTCTCGACTAAAACTCTCCAAAATGTTTCCAGGTATGATCCAACCTGTGAACGTTGCAATCAAGTCACAGACTCACTGGGTCACATGTTCTGGGCCTGCACCAAATTAACATTGTTCTGGACAAAAATTTTTAATTACCTCTCAGACAGCCTTGGACTCACAATCCCACCTAATCCATTAACAGCTGTGTTTGGGGTTCTTCCAGAGGGGTTTAAAGTGGAGAAGGACAAACAAATTGTGATGGCATTCACTACAATCTTGGCACGCAGACTCATTCTGATAAACTGGAAGAACCAAAACTCTCCTCTTTTAAGTCAGTGAGAAACCGATGTGTTATATTATTTGAAATTGGAAAAAATCAAATACTAAGTTAGAGGATCCGTACAGACTTTTTTCAAAACATGGCAGGATCTAATCATTAATATTTTAAAATAAGTTTATAAAGCACCGAGAATTTAATAATTTAGGTATGTTTACAAGCCTTAAATTTTACGCCGTTTGGCTTGCTCTCTCTCTCAGTGGTGGGGATCAATTTGTTCTTAACTCAATTTTTCTTTTTGTAAAAACTTGATTGCTTTGTATGGATTGTAATAAAATTAATAAAAAATAAAAATATTAAAATAAATAAATAAATAAATAAAAAGAAGAAAATTAAACCTTTTTAAACTGAGGGAAAATATACCAATAATTATTTGTTAAGGATCTCTTTGTATACCACATTGTGAGTTCGGCCCTCCTGTGTGCTGAGCTTACTCTTAAGCATGTAACGTACAGTCGGCCATGTGAACAGTAATCTTGTCTCAAATCTCACAGCTTGGATTGCTGCTGTAATAATCGGTTTGATTTTCATGGTTTGTTTCAATTACGACAGTATTTGTAGGACTTGTGTTGAAGTGACATTTAGCATCTGTCAAGCGTTGTAAGTATACAACCAGTGTCATCGATAACTTCACATCCAGCTTTTGAGAGTTTAAACATTCATAAACATCAAAGTGTCCACTACTGAAATCGTCACCTGTGAATCTAAGGTGTTTAATAGGCATTGGCGTTTGTCCAAAGGTGTAAAATATTTGGCCATTTCGGTACACTTGAAAGCGATAACCGAACAATTCAGCGGCAGCCATCAACTCACAAGCAGAAGCATAGGTGAAGGGCTTAAGCATTTCACTCTTCTAGTGCTCCTGTGTAGTCTAATTATCTCCTGTACCGTTATCAGTCCACACCTTGAACCTGTCCCAGTCATTCAATACATAAGACACAATGTTCCTCCGGATATCAAGAGTGAGCCTGATATGGCCGTGCAATATGTAACAAAGAGAATGGAAAAGGTAGGTGCCATCTCCGGGCATGGAAACCACTTGGTAAGTGACAGTTCTTTGATCGATGGTGATCACCTCAATAGACATGTTAATGGGGGTACGGTTGGAATGATAAAGGAAATGGGTACCTGAACAATGTAAAGTAAGTCTAAAATACCTACACAATAACTATAATTGTAATAAATGAACAATAAAACAGCGGAGTAGCTGTGGATTAAATAAAAGGCTGTAGTTATCAGCAGGGAGACGTGAATCCCGTGGCGAAGCAAGGAAGGGAATGTAGAGATCGGAGCGACGGACGTCCTTATATAGGAAGGCAGCCAACAATGTGGGAGGCGTTGGGATGGGGGACCCAATGCCGTCTCATACGGTGACCGAGCTGCAGGCTATGGACGTGTATATGTACGTAAGTAGGATTCAGTAAGCGTTGGGAACCCGCGTACCAAATTTCTTGAAGATGGGCCCATAAGTAACAAAGACTGTTGAAAAGTTCAATATGGCGGCCGACAGTGGCATCATACCACCGAAATAAGTACCAAATTTCAGCCTTCTACCTTCATGGGAAGTTGGAGAATTAGTGACGTTGGTAATTTCAATATGGCGGCTGACAGTGGCGTCATACCACTGAAAAAAGTACGTACATTGGTTTCGGTTAGCGCAGTAGCGGTAGCTGCCTACCAAATTTCGTGAAGATGAAGCCATGAATAAGAAAGTTCAACATGGCGGATGTTGTTGACTGTTACGCATTGAATTTCGAAATCAAACCTGCTTAACTTTTGTAAGTAAGCTGTAAGGAATGAGCCTGCCAAATTTCAGCCTTCTACCTACACGGGAAGTTGGAAAATTAGTGACGTTTGAAAGTTCAATATGGCGGCCGACAGTGGCGTCATACCATCGAAATAAGTACGTACATCGGTTTCGGTTAGCGCAGGGAAGCCGCCTACCAAATTTCGTGAAGATGGGGCCATAAATAAGAAAGTTCAACATGGCGGACGTTGTCGACCGTTATGACCGTTACGTGTAGAATTTCGAAATGAAACCTGCTTAACTTTTGTAAGTAAGCTGTAAGGAATAAGCCTGCCAAATTTCAGCCTTCTACCTACACGGGAAGTTGGAGAATTAGTGATGAGTCAGTCAGTCAGTCAGTCAGTGAGGGCTTTGCCTTTTATTAGTATAGTTTAGAGTTTGATGGCTAACTCTCTTTATGACAGACAACCATACTAGGAAACACTGGGACCTCTGGTCCTCCCAAGATCAAGGTTCCAGCCATAGCAGTTTATGAGTACAAGTGATTTGCCATGCTGTATGTAACTGATATGCAGCGAATGCCGCCAATGTCATTCTTCTTCTTCCTGTCAAGTAATCAGCTTCTGCAATTCGCCTTAATGCTCAGCAGATCTTGCTGATCTTTATTTTTCCTCCTCCTCATGTAACCTCCTCGATCAGTTTGCCTTTGCAGTCTACCATAAGAATGGTACGTACACAGATAACTTCTCAGAGGTTGCTGTTGAGCACATGTTTTGCTTAACCAGCATGTATCACATTATAAGATTTTGATTATTACCAAGTTTAAGGTTCTAGCCTAGGTGGTTCACAAGAAATTGTGTGACAGACAGATACAACTCTTAGCATTTTATATATATGTATAATATAATTTTAAAAAGGGGTTATATGACACTAGCTTTCTCATGACAGCTTGGATGATGTGAATAATGCAGAAAAACAGATTCAATGTTGTTGTATATAGTTTTAAGAACATTAGAACACTCTAGAGAAGAGAACAAGCCATTCAGCCCAACAAAGCTCACCAGGCCTATCCCACTTATTTCTTCCAAAAAAAAACATCAAGTCGTGTTTTGAGAGTCCCTAACGTCTTACTGTCTACCACACTACTTGGTAGCTTATTCCAAGTATCTATCGTTCTTTGTGTAAAGAAAAACTTCTTAATGTTTGTGCTGAATTTAATCTTAACAAGTTCCCAACTGTGTCCACGTGTTCTTGATGAACTCATTTTAAAGTCCCAGACTTGATCCACTGCACTAATTCCGTCCATAATTTTAAACACTTCACTCATGTCACCCCTTAATCTTCTTTTGGCTTAGCTCTTTTAATCTTTCCTCATAATTCAACCCCTGTAGCCCTGGAATCAGCTCTATTGCTCTTCTCTGGACCTTGTTTAGTGCTGCTATGTCCTTTTTGTAGCCTGGAGACCAAAACTGCACATAGGACTCCAGATGAGGACTCACCAGTGTGTTATAAAGCTGGAGCAGAACCTCCCATGACTTGTACTCCACACATCAAGGCGCTATATAACCTGACATTCCGTTAGCCTTCTTAATGGCTTCTGAATACTGTCGGGAAGTTGATAGCTTAGAGTCCACTACGACTCCTAAATCCTTCTCATAAGGTGTACTCTTGATTTTCTGACTGCCCATTGTGTATTCAAACCTCACATTTTTACTTCCTATGTGTAATTCTTTACATTTACTGACATTAAATTTTATCATCCACAAATCTGCCCAAGCCTGTATGCTATCCAAGTCCTTCTGTGATGATATAACGGATTCCAAATTATCTGCTAATCCACCTGTTTTGGTATCATCTGCAAACTTAACCAGCTTGTTACTTATATTCCTATCTAAATCATTTATATATATTAAAAATAGCAGCAGCCCCAGCACTGACCCCTGCTGGTCACCACTCTTAACATCGGCCAATTCTGATGAGGTTCCTCGCACCCTCACCCTCTGCTTCCTGTGTCTGAGCCAATTCTGCACACATCTAAAAACATCACCCTGAACTCCCACTTCTTTTAATTTGATGCCCAACCTCTCATGTGGCACCTTATCAAATACATAATGAAAGTCCAGATAAAGAATATCATCTGCTCCACTCTGATCGTATCCTTTTGTTGCCTCCTCATAGAATCCCAGCATGTTAGTAAAATACGACCTCCTTCTTCTGAACCCATGCTGACTGTTCAGAATAATATCTTGTCCTTGCCATGTGTCGCTCAATCTTATCCTTAATAAATTCTTCCATTAATTTTCCTGTGATGCATGTTAAGCTTACTGGCCTACAGTTGCTTAGATCTGCCCTGTCACCCTTTTTATTTAATGGGATGGTATTTGCCATTTTCCAGTCCTTCGGATTCTCTCCAGTGCACAGTGATTTCCTATATTTGTGTTAAGAGTTTATATCTGTATTCACTAGCCTCCTTAAGAACTCGAGGATAAATAGGATAAATATTATCTGGTAGTTTGTTTTGTTTGATTTCAGCTTGAGACAAGACAAGAGTTGAGTTGTTTGCTCATTGAAACAATTCAAAGGTGTTAAAAAAAAAAGCACCCTATGATCTTATCACGTTTGTATTGCTATCTTTTGGTCTCCCTTGACTTTGCTGATTGGAGTCTTAAGAAATGTAATCACAATGATTGCTTTAATCTTGAATTTACTGATGTTGACATTGCTGGTTGGCATACCTATTCATCATTAAAACATTCAGTTTGGTTGCATGGTGGCACCATGAGATTTGTAAGAATGATGTGGTCCTTCATATGCTTTTATTGAGTCCACTGGGTTCATCTATGCTGATGTTGGTCATGACCCCTTCAATGTTGGTAAGGAATAGGATAAGAATAATGACATTCCCACCACTCACTCTGATCTCACTATGAGAACACTCTCTATATTTAAAGTAACAATAGGATTTCTTTCAGATTTTAATGATCTAACATTGTGCTTCATGTGCTTTGCATTAACTTTCAGGAGATGAAAATATTTATGATGGCATATTTCACTCCAGTATGCAAGTGTAAACAAAATGTCTGAATCTAGGAAACTTTATACTAAGTTTATTGCAAAATTACTGAAAAATGAACATGCATGTATCACCAAAAAAATTAAGAATAGTTATAGCATTTTCACCTAAGTGACTAAACATTTCCTTTCAATGTTGCAGATCCCTCTTAGCCGAGAGGACTTTTCTGGAGTCAAGGTAATGAACTTCAACCACAAAAAAATAAAATGCTTACCTTAATATAGTCAACCCAGAAAAGACCAACATTAAAGACACTGTAAGCAATAAAGCCAGTAAGGTTTAAGGCCACATAGTCCAAATTCAAGCCAACCACACTACAATGAAAAAGAGGACAAAATTAGGTTAGGATCTAATAGGCATATAAACAAGCACACAAGAGGACTTATTTTACCTTTTTCTTTTCCAGTTTTCATACACTTGAGGGTAGAATGAAACTGACCAGGCCACAAAGTAAATCCAGCCAATTACTTGATTAATAATAGAAAGGACTGAACTGTGCACCACCATAAATCGAAGCCTGGCACTAGGGCTGAAATAAAAAAAAAAAAATCTTATAATTTTCAGTGCAAATATTTCAACACTTTCTCAACTTAACTATTAAAGCAAAAATGTTCCCTGAGAGTATCTGACATAACCTAAAAACAGAATAATTATTTTATCCTCCACAAAGGAAAAAAATGGGATATGTCAAATATTAAACTGGGGTACATTTCTTAGCGGATCTATTTACCTGTGAACCAGGGTCTCTCTTTACTTACTTAACAATGCAGGGTCACATCTAAAAGGCATGAGGTGGCACTGGTCAAAGTACATCTTAAGTTATTCACAATTTCTGATGGGCCTCTCAGGTATGAACTTGCTTTCTCTTTGAAATGCTGAATAGAATTTTCTTCTGGATGGATTTTAAAAACACACTGAATAGTTTTTCAATGGTAATAACATCCGCTTACATATTAGGATTACCAGTTTTAGTATTATGAATATCTTTAAATTATTTTTTCCAAGCCCACTTTTGGAGTCTATGTCCACATGGGGCTGTAGCCGATTCTACCAACACGATTTACCTTTATTTATTTACTTACTTCCTAAAGCCTAAAGTCACAAGTAGTGTGCAGAGGGCATGCGCAAAACTGTGTGTAATGCCACGAAAAGTGCCTGCTGACACTTTAGTATGCAAGCAATGGTATGTGCATTCTTGCTCCGATGTAGAAGGGAGCTGAGTTTATCTCTGTTACAGCGCGTATATGTGAAAACAGCAGTGTCACAGTATCAGATGCGGGGGTGGGGTGTATTTGGGCTCGTGAACGCGGCTGAGATAATAAAACTGACTAAAAAAAAACAAAGCTAACCTTTACAAGTATCATAATTATTACACCGGCTGTTACAGACTGAAATCAAATGTATGTTTTTATTCTAAAATTGTAAGACTAAGAACAGTTTGCTTCTCAAAACGGAGTGGTGCAGGATCGAACTCGCAACCTTTTGATTCCCAGTCGCCGGCTGATTCGATTGCGCTACGGAGGCAGTCATAATAAACGGGTGTCAATGTCGCATGTTAAGGTGGCTTTTTGTTTCTCCAGTATATTTTTGAATAAAAGCGCAACTGCTGTGTTAGATTTGTAGCTTTTGTGAAAGTATTTGTGTGATACTTCAGGCTTCATACATTATATAGTTTATGCCTACATTTTGTCATCTACTAGTAGAATATAAAAAACGTTTCTGTTTTAACAATGTGTTTACACAGATTACTGTAGAAATAGGACATGAAATGCGTGTGTTCCAAACAACGATCTATTATTTCCACTCTAAAACTCCACTTCACTCCCAGAAAATCAATCAAGGCATGAGCTGGGAGAAGTTTGTGCACATTCTAAGTCGGTGGGGGGATGGAATAGCCGGCTGATTTGCAGCCTGATTTTTATCAGCACATTTAGATGACAAAAGACGCTGGTGGAGAGCTGTGAACGATTTTAAGAAGCGATTTAAGGTGGGACGGATTTACGAGTTTTTTCGTAGGCTCTGGTAATTCTAGTGGTAAGCAGGCCCTTATGTCAGCTCCTATTTTGCAAGCAGCTGATTTTTCTTTGCCTTTCATTCTCCAGACGGATACTTCGGACACAGGTGTTGGTGCCGTACTGAGCCAGAGCGTTGATGGAGTAGAATACCCTGTAATGTAACTGGAGCCGGAAACTGTTGGACCGGAAGACGAGGTATGCGGCAGTGGAGCTGGAAGCTTTGGCGATAAAATGGTCAATTATTCAGCTGATGTACTACCTCCTGGGATGCGAGTTCACCCTGGTGACCGACCATTCACCATTACAATGGATAGCGTTATACAGGGATTCGAATCCACGAGTCACAAGGTGGTTTTTAGACCTACAGCCTTACAAGTTTTCAGTTATTTATCATCGTGATGTACTGCAGGCCATTGCTGATATCCTTTCCCGAAGCCACAACCTCACGACCAGGTACATCCAACCCGATTTGTTCTGGGCTGGGGGTGCGTGTCACATGTGTGACTAGGAGTGAGCCGAGTGGACCAAGGGACCAAGTGGAGGTAATTACTTGCCAGGCCAGGGGGTGGCGGGGTGCAATAAACCTACCTCTGCTATCTTTACAGGCCAAAAATGGGAAAACCTGCCTGATGTAATGACACTTCCAGTTCCGGCCCCTAGACTGAAGTCACTTCCGGTCCCGGCCCCTAGACTGAAGTCACTTCCGGTTCCGGCCCCTAGACATCATTTCCGCCTTAGAAAGCTGCCATCTTTCCACCACTAGTCAGTTCAGTGGAGAACTCAAAATAGTGCATACGAGTGCTGTGTCAAAACCCTTTTGCAGCCAGGGACAATATATGGGTGGCTGCCCCAAACCTTCTTAAGTAAGTGTGTCAAGGCTATTCACTTTACAATATATACATATTTACAGGGGGTTGGTTACTACCTGGGCAGCACGGTGGCACAGTGGTAGCGCTGCTGTCTCTCAGTTAGGACACCCGGGTTTGCTTCCCGGGTCCTCCCTGCGTGGAGTTTGCATGTTCTCCCCGTGTCTGCGTTTCCTCCCACAGTCCAAAGACATGCCGGTTAGGTGGATTGACGATTCTAAATTGGCCCTAGTGTGTGCTTGGTGTGTGGGTGTGTTTGTGTGCGTCCTGCGGTGGGTTGGCACCCTGCATGGGATTGGTTCCTGCCTTGCGCCCTGTGTTGGCTGGGATTGGCTCCAGCAGACCCCCGTGACCCTGTGTTCGGATTCAGCGGGTTGGAAACTGGTTGGTTGGTTACTACCTTATGCCCATGCTGCCAGGATAGGTTCCAGCCCCTGTAACCGTGAAATTAAATTTAGCAGGTTGAAGAAGAATGAATGGAGTTTTAATATGCACATACTGTTTATTAAGAAAGTATTTTTACTCCTTCAATGTTTTCAGATTTTATTATGTTGCAGGCTTGTGCTAACATCATTTAAATTAATTGTTTCCCTCATTAAGCAGCACTTGATACCCCAGAATGACAAGATTTTAGAAATATTTGCCAACTTATTAAAAAAAAAATAGTAATAATAATCTCACATTGACACAAGTATTCATACGTTTTACTCAGTACTTAGTTGACGCACCTCTGTCAGTGATTACCACCTGGAATCTTCTTGGATATGACGTGAAAGGCTTTACACACCTGGACTTGCAGATATTTGCCATTTTGTCAGGTTGGCTAGAGATCAGTGGCGGACAGAGATGTTCAATTAGGTTCAAGTTTGGGCTCTGGCTGAGCAACTCAAGGACATTTCCAGAGTCGTCCCTTAAGCCACTCCTATGTTGTCTGTGCTTTGTGCTTTGTGCTTAGGGTTACTGTCCTGTTGGAAGGTGGACTTTCAGCCAAATTTGAATTCCAGAGCCCTCTGGAGCAGGTTCTCATTACGGATATTTGTGTTAAATCTAAAGTTGGTTGCTGTCTTGTGGGACACATTCTATAGCTGCCTGTACCAGATAAACAATATGTATTTTCATTATTACATAAAACATGGCCAGTTTTACCATGTGAAATCTGATGCTCCTATAATCCAAGTAACAATTATATTGTAAAATTTAAAACAAAAAAGGCTTCCTGCCATGTTTCAAGAGCTGTGTGTGCCAGATAACCCTGTGCTAGTAGTATGCCTATTTTCTGACACAATAAAAACAAAACGTAGAACACAGCCTTGCATACCTGGACACATTGGTGTTATTGCAGTCAAGATATGTAGTGACTTGACCAATATCTACAGCCAAAACTTCAAAGTCAACAGAAACTGCTTTGGGTAGCAGTGTCACCTGTAATAAGAGAACAATGAATTAGGTGTTTGTTGTTTGGGACTTGAAGTAGGAAAAGTGGAAGCCAAGCTAGAAATCACATAGCTGTCAAGTTATTTTGGCAAGATCAGTTTTTCTAAATGGTTTAATATTATGCGTGACATGTACAGTATCGTGAACTGGGCTTCAGAGTGACTGTTATTTTGAGAGAGAAAAAAAGCCAATTCAATAAGTAAATAAAAGCAATGGCTAATAGCAGGAGAGAACATCCAGTGAAGGGAACCTCAATGTTACCTGTTGGAGTTACAGTTTACCACTAACAGCAGCACAGCAGTAGACATTTTAGAGAACAAATATTAAATACCAAAAAGCATGGTCAGACTGAATCTAAAAAAGGTCCAGATTTATTCTATAATCTTCTTTCATTATAAACCACACTGTACAGAAGTCTTACTATTTATCAATAATTTTAAATTCTCTCCTCGCTGTAATTTAGTTATGAACATATTTACAGTTGTGCTTGAAAGTTTGTGAACCCTTTAGAATTTTCTATATTTCTGCATAAATTTGACCTAAAACATTATCAGATTTTCACTCAAGTCCTAAAAGTAGATCAAGATAAACCAGTTAAACAAATAAGACAAAAATATTACACTTGGTCATTTATTTATTGAGGAAAATGATCGAATATTACATATTTGTGAGTGGCAAAAGTATATGAACCTCACGGATTATCAGTTAGTGTGAAGGTGAAATTCGAGTCCGGTGGGATGCCAATCAGCTGTGAGTGGGCACCCTGTGTTATTTAAAGAACAGGATCTATCAGTCTGCTCTTCACAACACATGTTTGTGGAAGTGTATCAGGGCACGAACAAAGGAGATTTCTGAGGACCTCACAAAAGGAGTTGTTGAAGCTCATCAGGCTGGAAAAGGTTACAAAACCATCTCTAAAGAGTTTGGACTCCACCAATCCACAGTCAGACAGACTGTGTACAAATGGAGGAAATTCAAGACCATTGTGACCCTCCCCAGGAGTGGTCGACCAACAAAGATCACTCCAAGAGCAGGGCGTGTAATAGCCGGCAAGGTCACAAAGGACCACAGGGTAGCTTCTAAGCAACTGAAGGCCTCTCTCACATTGGCTAATGTTCATGTTCATGTGTCCACCATCAGGAGAACCCCGAACAACAATGGTGTGCATGGCAGGGTTGCAAGGAGAAAGCCACTGCTCTCCAAAAAAAAACATTGCTGCTCATCTGCAGTTTGCTAAAGATCACGTTGCCAAAACAGAAGGCTATTGGAAGAATGTTTTGTGGATGGATGAGACCAAAATAGAACTTTTTGGTTTAAATAAAAAGCGTTATGTTTGGAGAAAGGAAAACACTGCATTCCAGAATAAGAACCTTATCCCATCTGTGAAACATGGTGGTGATAGTATCATGGCTTGGGCCTGTTTTGCTGCATCCGGGCCAGGACAGCTTGCCTTCATTGATGGAACAATGAATTCTGAATTATATCAGAGAATTCTAAAGGAAAATGTCAGGACATCTGTCCATGAACTGAATCTCAGGAGAAGGTGGGTCATGCAGCAAGACAACGACCCTAAGCACACAAGTCGTTCTATCAAAGAATGGTTAAAGAAGAATAAAGTTAATGTTTTGGAATGGCCAAGTCAAAGTCCTGACCTTAATCCAATCGAAATGTTGTGGAAGGACCTGAAGCGAGCAGTTCATGTGAGGAAACCCACCAACATCTCAGAGTTGAAGCTCTTCTGTACGGAGGAATGGGCTGAAATTCCTCCATCCAGTGTGCCGGACTGATCAAAAGTAACCGGAAACCTTTAGTTGCAGTTATTGGGGGGTCACACCAGATACTGAAAGCAAAGGTTCACATGCTTTTGCCACTCACAAATATGTAATATTCGATCATTTTCCTTAATAAATAAATGACCAAGTATAATATTTTTGTCTCATTTGTTTATCTGGCTTCTCTTTATCTACTTTTAGGACTTGAGTGAAAATCTGATGATGTTTTAGGTCATATTTATGCAGAAATATAGAAAATTCTAAAGGGTTCACAAACTTTCAAGTACAACTGTATAGCCCTCACTGACTCATCACTAATTCTTCCACTTTCCATATACTGGGAAACTGAAATTCGCATGCTCATTCCTTGCAGTGTACTTACAAAAGTTAGGTATGCTTCATGTCCTATTGCAACACACAACGGGTAGAAACGGGTGTACCCCCTAAACTATATATAACACAGAAAAATGTGACTTTGAAGTTTGTTTTTTTTTTTAACCATAAATGCCTAATTTGATGTTCTCATGTATTTAATGTCCCATTGTTGTTCTTTGAGATCACTGGCTACAATGACGTAGTCAATATGGAATCATACAGATATGGACAAACGTTTTATTACTTTTACAGCTCATTAACGTGTTGTATGCCTCCTGAAAAGTGATTAAATGAAAAGAAACTGTCCCATGTCTCCCTGCATGCCTTTGATATGCCCTTGGGTAAAGCAAAGCAAGTGTGAAAAGTATTGCATATTCTACAAATATATTTTAAAATGGCCTGGACACATTTTTGGTAGCCCTAGAAAAGATCATAAATAATTGGACCCGAGTAATTTTTTAAAACTAGCTGTTTTCTTCAATTACTATCACACATGTTTCAAATTGTGCAATCAGTCATTCAGCGGATTTAAATGGAGACAAGTAGCCACTCTATTGTGTCCCTCACACTGACAAGCATGTTAAAGACAAAGGCTAGAAGACCATCATCTCCAAGCAGCTTGATGTTCTTGTGACAACAGTTATTATTAAGACATTTAAGGTTCATGGGACTGTAGCCAACCTCCCTGGACACGGCTGCAAGAGGAAAATCAACCCCAAAATTGGCTGAAAAAGAATGAGAATCGGAAACAAAATGCCAAGGATGACTACCAAAGAGATACCAGCTGAATCCAAGGTCAAGGTCCATCAGTGTCTAATTAACACCATCAGTCGCTTATTGAGTGACATTACGCTCAATGGAAGAAGACCCAGGAGGACTACACTCTTGACAGCCAGGCTGGAATTTGCTAAAATGCATATTGACAAGACACAATGCTTCTGAGCGAATGTCCTTTAGACAGAGGAGACAAAACTGGGTTTTGTACAAGTCACATCAGCTCCATCTCCACAGATGAAAAAATGAAGCATACGTTATGTGAAACATGGAAGAGCCTTGGTTATGTTTTGGGGTTGATTTGCTGTGTCTGGCACAGAGTGCCTTGAATATGCACAGGCAAATATAAAATTTCATGAATTATCAAGACATTCTGGAGCAAATCGTACTGCCCAGTATCAATAAGTTCTGTCTTAGTCTCGAGTCATGGATCTTCCAACAGGCTAATGAGCCAAAACAGATGGCTAAAAGCACCCAAGAATGGCAAAGAACTCAACACTGGACTGTTCTGAAGTGACCTGCTAGGAGCCCTGATTTGAATCCTATTGAACATCTATGGAAAGAATTGAAACATGCAGTCTGGAGAAGACCCCTTCAAACTGGACAGGAGCAGAAATCTCATTGCTAACTACAGGAGTCACTTTTTGGCAGCAATTGCCTCTAAAGGTTGTGCAACAAAATATCAGGTTAAGGATAAAGGTCCTATCATTTTTATCTGTGTCATTTTCATTTGTTTTATCATTTGAAATATTCTGTGCCATCATATTTTGTTAAATATGGAATAAAAATGATGGGTGCCAATTACATTTTTTCAGTTTCAAGTTATTTCAGAGGCAATTGTGGGTTCTTATTTTTTCGTGGAGGTGGTACCAACAAATTTGTCCATGTCTGGAACTGGCAGTCAATAGTATCAAATTTTAGTGCCAAGATCTAGGAACGTGACAGGCAGTCTCTTCTTCAGTATTGCTTAATCATCAGTATTATTTGCTTGAATTTTCAGCTTGTGTCATTGGCAAGCTATTTGGATTTCTATTTGCATGTTTAGTACAAGCCATTCTTTTAAACAAATAGCACATTGATCTGCTCATGCGGATCACTCCCTGAAGAGGGGTGTGCAATGAGCAGAGGAGACTCTAATAATAACAGCAGCACAACTGGATAGTTAGCACTGTAGCCACCAGATCAGTCGCTGGTTGTGTTGACCTTGCACACCCACCCCCTCACATGTTCACATGGGTATTTCTCTGGATACTCCTTTTTACTTTCTCGTATATGAAGTACAAGGAAAGTATTGTAATCTTCCAAATATTTGATTTCGAGATTTTGATGAAGCTCGATGTTTTAGACCTCCCTGAGTCCGAAAATACCATTTTTGGAATTATGTCTGTGCGAGTATGTGTAAACATGATAAACTGAATACGCTTGCACTTAGATCAACTAAATTTTGCATACAATGTATTAGGTACAAAACATAGATTTCTATCAACTTTTGGGCTATTTCCACTAACCCGGAACTGGTACTTTTTTATTCATGCAGCCGCACAGTCCGATTTATTCAACTTTACTTTTATAATAATTGTTCAATATATTAATTTGTTGTTGATGGTCCTTTAATGTAGGTAATATAAAAATGTAATCATTGTCTTGTGGTTTACTCCTCAAATATCCATCCCCATATCCTGAGTATATGAGAAAGTCTAGGGGAGACCACTCCCCATTTTTCCAGTTACATCCCACAGATGAGCAGGTTATGTCAAATAGCTTCTCTAAATTAGCATGACATGAGTGGGTAATGGGTATTTGTAAGAATATGCCTTCCAGTGACCTGGCACCATAACCATAGTCAGGAATGATTCCTGCCATGCATTCAATAACATAGGCAAAGGCTTCAGCCACCTGTGAATCTCAATGGATGAGTGGGTATGGAAAAATGAATGGAAGGATCATTTTCAGCATTTTAAGTTTACACAATGCACTTAACAGGCTGATTAACTAATTTAGTGACACTGTGCATTAAATACCTAGTTACTTACTTGAGGCCAGTTGAGTTTGTTTATGAGTGTCCCTAAATGCATATAAATGCTTGACATGCTTCATATAAAAGGTTTCATCTGGTTAAGGTTCATGCGCAAGTTTAATGTCGCATGTACAGATTCTTAAGTCACGATAGATAGATAGATAGATAGATAGATAGATAGATAGATAGATAGATAGATAGATAGATAGATAGATAGATAGATAGATAGATAGATAGATAGATAGATAGATAGATAGATAGATAGATAGATAGATAGATAGATAGATAGATAGATAGATAGATAGATAGATAGACTTTATTAATCCCAAGGGGAAATTCACATACTCCAGCAGCAGCATAAGATAAAAAACAATATTAAAGAGTGATAAAAATGCAGGTATGCAGGTATAACAGACAATGCAGTATATTGCCACTCGTCTGTTTAATTCAAGTCAAATATAAAAGTGATTAGCAGTGTAATTATTTACATGTGAGCTATTTAGAACAAGAACTAGAATTACAGGCAAAGAGCAAGGTAAGGTAAAGTAAAAAGTATATTCGGCATAAATGCCCCTTTCCCAAATTGATGATCGGGAAATTAATCATCGATTATTACCCGCCAATGCACCACACAGCCAGGGTGTCAATGCTGTGTTAGCTGTGCTTTATAATATTATGCACATTGTCTGTGACATAAATGGGATGTGCGCTTGCTGTTTACCTTCGATCCTTGTCTCAAATACAGGGGTTGGTAGCACTCCATCCCAGAATCTAAATGAATGGTATGTGCTGTCGCCGTCACATAATCACCAGCAGCACGAGGACTGCTCGCATCTGCAGGTAGAGGAATACCTTCTGCCTTCTCAAGATGTAAGAGCACAATAGCCTTCGGCTCTTCCTACAAATTGTGCAAGATAATGTTTGCCACATATGGGCAGTACAGCACTTTAATTTACCTGCCCCTAAAAGTGTTTAATGTCTTTATTAAGAAGGAATGATGACAAAGTCAAAGGCCAATTTGGTCCAAGTGTTGTAACATGTATAAAAAATATTAAACTGTCACACTAAATTGGCAGGCAGTGTGGCATAGTAGTTAAGGTGCTTGACTTCAAACACTGAGGCTGTGGGTTCAAATCCCATTAATGACACTTTGTGATCGTGAGGTGATCACTTCACCCGTTTGTGCTCCAAATGAGGAAAAAAAAAAATAATGTATTGCATCACAAATGTGGCAATAACCTTGAATAAAAGCATCAACCAAATAAGTAAAATGTCTTAAGTGTAGTGGTTAAAAAGTATCATTCAAAACTTCATTGAATCTTCTTCTTTCGGCTGCTCCCGTTAGGGTTTGCCACAGTTGATCATTTTTTTTCATATCATAACTTCATGGAATATTTCATGTAAATGATGAGAGTAACACGCACACAAGTTTTCATATGGCATCATGTTGTAGTATACTTTGAATAGAATTAGCCAAAATGCAAATAACAAAAACTAATTACAAAACAATATTAAATAGCTTTGCAAAATTTCAAATGCATGGCAGATCAAGAATGAGGTGCAAGTATGCATGTCTGTTAAAAGAGCAAAGCTTGTAGCTAAAATTACTAATAATCGGATCTACAAAAATACCATACAAGACTAGCTATATATGATCTGTTTCTCTGCTTCTTTTTATCAAAACCTAAATGCTGAATAAAATAGAATAACTTTAACAAAGTAAACTGTAGTGAGACGTCAAGCAAAATTATACCTTTTAATTGGCTAACTAAAAAGATTACAAAAGGCAAGCTTTTGTGGCAACTCAGGCCCCTTCTTCAGGCAAGATGTGAATGTGGTTTAAAATCGAGACAAGAGTTTTATGGCCAGATATGAGGATTGTTTGCATCCCTCGGACTGACCCAGACAACCTGACCACAGATCCACATTGTATGGAAAAACTCATCAGGAACATAAAAAGACGATGTTGGACAGTTATCTTATCTAAAGATCTTTACTATACATTGTTCTCCACTCTTGCTAAATGAATCTTAGACATCTTAGATGTAAAAAATTAACAGACCTCTCCAGGCTAAGTTTTTCCAATGCTGCCTCAGTCCTGGGGCCTCATGTATAAATGGTGCATATGCACAGAAATGTTGCGTAAGAACATTTCCACGTTCAAATCGCGATGTATAAAACCTAAACTTGCCATAAAGCCACACACATTTCCACGGTACTTCATACCCTGTCGTACGCAAGTTCTGCGCTCGGTTTTGCAGACTGGCGGCACCCAGCTTCAAAGCAGTGCTACTGTTCCTGTGTGGTTACCCTTTCTTTTTTAGATCAACATCCCTGACGCGGCTTTATAAATATACTGAAATTAACCGCATATTGTTTATTAGTTTAATGCATCTGATTGTAATTAACCAGTAACAATATAATGGTCCACGGAATGGCCAAACTGTTCTAAATACAATAGCTGCTTTAGCGTTGTTACTCTCACTGCACCTTCTTCTTTCAGCTGCTCCCGTTAGGAGTTGCCACAGCGGATCATCTTTTTCCATATTACTCTCACTGAAACACTCAGAGTATTTTTATCACTGCATCTGAGTGGGGAATCACAGACCTACAGCAGCTGAGAAAGAGAATTATCAGGTATACAGCACCAAGCACACGCTGCCTCAGCCATGCTGTCTATTGAACTGCTTTCACACGGCAAACGTTTCAAAGCCTTTCCTGTATGGACCTCGCGGTTCAGAAAGAGTTTCATCCCAAAAACTATAAACGCACTCCATCAAGTGCTCCTTGTAGAACTGTTTGTACTTATAAGTACAGTTACCTCACTGTAAACTTGCACTACAGTTACAATATTGCACAACATGAGCCACTTTATAAAGCGCGTATTTACATTTGATGACGATATCATTTTTAAGATGAAATGCAGCAAAATATGTTTATTATATTATACAGGTAAAACTTTAACTTCATTTAAATAATCCATATTCTGGATGTATCTACATATCTACATATACATACATACAAATACATCCACATATATATATATATATATATACACACACACACATACACATATATACACACACACACACACACATATATATATACAGTCTTTGGGGTGCGAGCAACTGTTGCTGGGGGTGCCAGAATCCATGAAGGAAGAAAAATTAAAAACATTATTTGTACAAAATCTTAATTTATCCATTCCTAAATAATTAAATGGGCAGGCTATTTCGTATCAGCGCAATACGCTGCTTGTTAAAACGGATGACTCCCGCTCTTATGTGCAAGTCTGCGTGGATATTATGAACTATCGTTTCTGTTCAAGTTCTATTTAAATTTTAAATAGAAGGAATTTTTATTTAGTCGACAGAATATTATTCCAGGATAAATCAACTCAAACCTTAAATAACTTATAATATTTTGCTCTCTTTCATATGACACTCAGACGGTGGGCTACGACTCGCCTTTTCACGGCGACTTTGATATGTGACAACTTTTTTATTTCGGCACTGTGCGACTTTGTGAACTTGAGCTTTCGAGGTTCTCCGACACTCTCTGTCACTCGATCAACTTCCTTTTATTGTTTATACCACCGTTTAAACCAACAAATGGTACGTTTTTCCTTGCCTCCACTTGGTATTCGCTGAAATTCTTATATTTTTCCCATGCTTTTCCCATTGTCTTTCACAGAAGGCTGATCTTAATGGCTATTTATATTGATTTACATATTCAAAGAGGCGTAATTCTGAAAGGAGTTGGGGTGGGACAGCAGGCGCGTGCACGAGCGTTACTTTTTACGCTGATCGGGATTTATGTAGTGGAAGAATGTGGAAGTTTGCGTACACACAGATTCCTGCATCTGGATTTTTCTGTGCGTACGCACATTCTCGCTTTTGTGCTTACACCAAGTTATAGTGTGAGTTCTACGCACGACATTATACACGAGGCCCCAGGTGTCTATACAAACACAGGGAACGCCAGTTCCTGTATTACGTCTTGCCTGAGGAAGAGGCCGAAGTTGCCTTGAAAGCCTGCATATTGTAATCTTTCTAGTTAGCCAATAAAAGGTGTCAATTTGCTTTACTTCTTACTACATTCATAATGGCGAACACAGTACAACATCCTAGTACTACAAAGTAAACTGCAAATTGTTTAAGAATATATATGACCCTTGTTTCTTCGTTTACATTACAATATTGGAAAGCAAAATATAAGGAATGCTCTACGACAGGCAGGTACCATTTCAAGGAAAATATTTTTCTGCTTTAAACACCTACCTGAGCAGGCAGTATCACAATGCTGGTGGTCTTTGAAGAAAAGGTGACATTTAATGTGATCACTGTTGTCACACTGACTGGTACACTGTGGGAGCATTGGAAAGACAAACAATAAAGCAAGGTCAGAAAAGAAGAAAGAGTTACACACAGAATATATTTTAAATAATCAGAGATATGAATGATTAACAGTCCAAAGTGGCCTACAAACAATGGAAAACTTCCAATTATTTTAAATACAAAAGTTGCATTTCTGTGTAAGATTTTGTATTCTGTAAAGTTCATCAAACCTCTAGCTTGACATTGATTTATTACATAGCAGAAGACAACTGATAAAGTAGTTTCTCTCTGCCTTTCTATGTGACTCCAAAATGAGTGTAAAAATTGATCATCCTTAATCTGTAATTTACCAGCGCCACTCCCAGACACCATGCAACCAGTGGCCATCTACAGATATTAAAATGCAAGAAAGACAGAATATACTCATGAATGCAAGTATTCAAGACTCAGAAGGCCAGTACTTTATTATCTTTGCTTACCTTGGCTGGATAGTTATATTATGTGAACTACCATTTTGTAAGGTTGTAACAGCAGGAGCCAAAAGAGTGACACTTGCTTCTAAAACAAATAAATACAAAAGAAAAATGATGAATGAAGTAAAAAAAAAAAAAAAAATTTGCAACTGAACAATATTTTCATCCTGCCAAAGTTTTAAAAAGATAATTTTCTAAGCCTCTTTATTCCAGTTAGGAGTTGCACGGTTGCTGGTAACCTATAGTATGGAAACAAGGCAGTCTCATACTGACTACTGCTTGATTACACCTAATGTACGTTCTTTGAATATCTTACATGGTGTTAGTGATATGATCATTACGTTCATGTGTACTGGGTACTGCAAAATTCTTAACATGCATGTACTAAGCAACATGTAGCACATTGCCACTCTCCGATGTCATGATTAGTGATATAACTACCTTACCTTGAAACTTTGCTCTCAAGACCTCACAACAAAATTTCTCACAGAATTATACATCTGCCTAATCTTAAAATTACTTAGCCACCTTGACAGTGAATTTCATAAGGCCTTTCTCTGCTAACTATACTCTTTATACTACTGATAATAGTCTGGGTGAGATATGTAAAATAGATGCTCATTGTGCAGTGTGCACGTGGTAATAAGCTTGAACCCTAGATGGAGCACCAGCCGATTGCAGGGCACAGGCACTTATATACCAACATTAACACCGGGCCAATTTAGAGTCACCAAACAACTTAATCTGCACGGCTTAGGCATATGGAAGGAAAACTATGTGCAGATGGCCCTCCGCATCCACAGGGGTTTGGTTCCAGGATCCCCTGTGGATACGGAAATCTGCAGATGCGCAAGTCCCTTATCTCTCTATATATATAAAACTAGCAAAATACCCGCGCTTCGCAGCTGAGAAGTAGTGTGTTAAAGAAGTTATGAAAAAGAAAAGGAAACATTCTGAAAATAACGTAACATGATTGTCAATGTAATTGTTTTGTCACTGTTGTGAGTGATGAGTGTTGCTATCATATATATATATATATATACATACATACACTCTTTGGGGTGCGAGCAACTGTTGCTGGCAGAATCCATCATGGAAGAAAAATGAAAACCATTATTTGTACAAAATCTTAATTTATTTATCCATTCCTAAATAATTAAAATGTGGTTTATCTATTTGGGAGTATGTAGATTGGAGTGTACATATATATATATATATATATATATATATATATATATATCCGCGCTTCACAGCGGAGACGTAGTGTGTTAAAGAAGTTATGAAAAAGAAAAGGGAACATTTTACAAATAACGTAACATGAGTGTCAACATACAGTAATTGTTTTGTGAGTGTTAGGAGTGTTGCTGTCATCAAGGATTTGATTATCATTATTTCTTTCGATCAGGTTCATATTTGTAGGATGTGTTCAAGTTACATTCCGCGTTTGTCAATCGTTATAAAGATAACAGGTTTCATTCATCGATTCGTTTCTTACTGCATCAATAAACAGCTCGTCTTCCTCTTTATCTGAGACGTGACACACTGCATGCACGGGTTTTTTTTTATAAACACTTTGTTCCTTTAGCTGGACGTTGACTTTTTCCACCGTGTGCTTTGTTTCCGCAGTAGCTGCACTTATGAATATGCTTGTATGTATCACACGCTTCATATTTTTTTGCTGCCTTCTCAATTGTGTAATTCGGTTTTTGTTCAGCACTCTTTGGAACTGTTGCTTTTTGTCTGTGCACTGCGTCAGTTCACGTGAGCCGCTCGGTGTACATGCATCGAAGGTTTCCAGCTGTTTTCTTGTGCCATCTCGTGCGATGTCCACGGCTGTATTTAATGTTATTTAAAGTTTCTCTCGCAGTTTCGCCGAGTTTGTGCCAAACACCACCCTGACCATCTCATCTTCCTCTGCATAAGCACAGTCCTTCACCCGTGAATATTTAGCGGCAGTGTTTCTATTGGATTGCCGCTGACGGACGGCCTTATATGGGCAGGCACTAAATTATGTGGGAGGCGTAACTCCGCCTCCCATGGGCATCGAGCAGAAGTCTATTATAGTATATGGACGAAAAAATAGGTTCCAGTTATGACTATTACGTGTAGAATTTCGAAATGAAACCTCCCCAACTTTTGTAAGTAAGCTGTAAGAAATAAGCCTGCCAAATTTCAGCCTTCTACCTACACGGGAAGTTGGAGAATTAGTGATGAGTGAGTGAGTGAGGGCTTTGCCTTTTATTAGTATAGATCCAATGTCTGTCTGTCTGTGCATCCACTTTTCATGAGAGAACTACTTAACGGATTTAGATTGGGTTTTTTTGTTTTCTGTGTTATGACAGATGAGTTTGAAAATTCATCAGTGTTTTTCAATGGGCGATTTTGAAATTTCAAAAATGTAAACCATGTGCCTAATGGCGATATTTCTAAAAAAAAAAAAAAAAAAGGCAACTGTGCAGACAAATTTCTTTGAACAATTAGTGTGCCAAATTCCAACAAACTTGGTCCACTAAAAGCCAAATGTTGTTTATATAGACAAACATGACAACCACAGTAGGTGCTTTCCACATTATAAGCCAACTGCACCATAAAAAGTATATTTTATAGTATATATGAACAGATCTTAAATATTTTGCATATCCAGTATTCTTGAGCTAGGACTGCATTTGCTTTATATTTCATATCTCTGTCCTCTTATATAATACGCTTCCGTGGCTGTTCAGTTTGTCTGTCCAGGATTTTAAATCACCTGTAGCTTGCAAACCATTTGAACTACTGACCTGAAATTTGGTACACATATACTACATGACCTCTACTATCCACTTTTGGGGTGATGATTGACCTCCAAGGTTATTCCTCCTTTTATATTTATTTTATGTTATTGTAGAATCAACTCTTGGCAGTGACCAGCAGGGTGGCCATGTGGTGCATGTGTACGGGTGCCATTCTCATCCCTACCACCTTCGCCGTCACTTCCCCTACCTCTTCATATCTTAAATCATTCTTGAAGCAGACTGAAGTGCCAGCTCAAGTGAAAAATTAAAGAAAACGTACTTAGTAATTGCAAAACAAACACTGACTTAATCAGTTTTAAAGCAAAAAGATGCCGACGAAAGAAGAGAAGCGGGCTGCTAGGGTGGAGTAAACAAGAGCTGCTCAGGAAGCAGCAATCGCATCAACCTCTGAGCAAACAAATGCTAAACGTACAGAGAAAGAGGATGAAAGCTATGAATGCTCAAGTCAAGTGTATTCACTGCATGTTGTTGTGCAGTGCATCGTTACTGGTATATATATTTAAAACCCAATGTCTGTCTGTCTGCTTTTCACTTGAGATCTACTTAACGGATATAGATTTTTTTTTCTATGTTTGAAAATTCCGGTTCATCACGCTAAGTATCATAGTTCACTTGCTAGAATGATTTATTTGCGTTAATCCGAAACAGAGGCTACAGGCCGAGGGTTGGGGAAAGTGCGACATCAGTGTCCCCGAGGGTAATCGGGCTCGCAGGTTCCTCATTGTTGAGGACCTGAGTGGCTAGACCAGGCCAAGGGGATACCTACAAAAAACCTGGCTGTAGCAGAAAGAGGCTCATTTCCAGAGGGTTGGACTGGACCGCGTGTCTGCCTGGGGGGTTGCCAACCAGGATGCCAAGCTGTTTCACCATGTGATGCGTGTGGTAACGCGCTGTACCAGTGCAGGCTCTCCAACCTGTGCACACACCTGTGTGTGTTTGTGTATGCATGTGCAGGTTTGTGCAATACAGAGAGTCCTCGAGTTACAACGTCTTGACATACAACGTTTCAGATTTACAACACTCACTCCCATAAAAACTTAAAAAAATTGAGATGTGAGAAGTAATAAAGGTAAGGATTTTTTTCATTTTTTTTTTTTTTTTTTCACACCCTAGTTATACAGTGGAACTTCGGTTTGCGAGTAACTTGGTTTCCGGGTGTTTTGCAAGACGAGCTAATTTTTTTAATAAATTTTGACTTGATAAATGAGCGATATCTTGCAATACGAGTAGTATGGATACATTTTGTCTGCTGAGCGTCATGTGATCACAATTGAGCTGATGGTTCGTCTCTCTCGCGCACGCGTGCATATATATATATATATATATATCTCTCTCTATCTCTCTCGGGCAATCGTCTCTTATTCTCCGTCTGCATATACGCGATCTTTTTGGATACGCTTATACGGCGAACTGCTACAGCGATTGGAGCCTGCGGTTGCTTTGGGACGCTCTTCCGCGTGTCGTCCCGTTGGGTGGAATCCCACAAGAGTTTAGAAACTCACTCACACCAGCCATGATTCTTTTTAAACGTAAAGTGCAGGTTAATTTGTTTTATGTATTTTTAACTTATATTTTGTATTAATCATTTTTATATGAATAGTTTTGGGTTGTGGAACGAATCATCTAAGTTTCCATTATTTCTTACGGGGAAATTCAATTTGATATACGAGTGCTTTGGACTGCGAGCGCGTTTCTGGAACGAATTATGCTCGCAAACCGAGGTTCCACTGTACTTGTATTGCCAATTTTTATTTCTGTTTCATATAAACTTTTCTCTGTGGTGGGCTGGCGCCCTGCCCGGGGTTTGTTTGCTGCCTTGCACCCTGTGTTGGCTGTTATTGGCTCCAGCAGACCCCCCGTGACCTTGTAGTTAGGATATAGCGGGTTGGATAATGGATGGATAAACTTTTCTTTCTTCACCTTGTAGAGCACACTGAGCAACACCATTTGTATGAAAATGTGCTTTTGAAATAAATAAATATTGTTGCGGTTTTTGTTTGGAGCATCTGATTAGGATGCCTCCCTTAAGAGGTGTTTCACACATGTCCAACCAGGAGAAGACCTCAGGATTGACTCAGGACACACTGGAGAGGTTAGATCTTTCAGCTGGTCTAGGAACGCCTCAGTATCCCCCCTGGGGGAGTTCAAAGACTTGGCAGGGAAAAGGGACACCTGGGCATCTTTGCTCAGACTGCTGCCTCCATGACCCAGACAAGCAGCAGAAAACAGATGGATGGAATAGATAACTTGTAATTATTATTATTTCTTTTTACACCTTTCCACTGTCTAATCCAGGCAATGTCAGGTAACTCAGCTAGTACTGAAAAAAATTAAATCAACAATTTACTTTTATTAAGCACATTACTACTTTTTCTGTATTAGCATGTAATGCTGCGGTGGGCTGGCGCCCTGCCCGGGGTTTGTTTCCTGCCTTGTGCCCTGTGTTGGCTCCAGGAGACCCCTGTGGCCCTGTAGTTAGGATATAGCAGGTTGGATAATGGATGGATGGATAGCCTGTAATTGTTGCATACTGTGCATTTTTTCTTGATCTTTTCCTGCCAACAACACTTCCTATGCTGAACTGATGCGTTTTATTCTTATTTAAAGAGCTGCGAGATAGAAACACATAAGTGAGACCAACTACAGCAGCATCGGCTTGTATACCAAGTTGCTTTGTAATTAGCCGAGCTTAAAAAAAACAAAAAACAGCACCAAACCTAACGTTGTAAACTAGCACAATATACTTGTTTTTAAAATGGCACTGGCATGCAGTGCTAATAAGATGAGGTTTGTATTACCTTGCTTAGTTAACATAGCCCAGTGGTTAACTGGTGGAATGTGTAATTAGAATTCGCAGAAGCTCTCTCTCACCTTCAACAGCAAATAATGCGCAGAAGAAGCTGAAAAGTGTCAACATCTGGCACGGTGTCATCTTCCTGAAAACACCAGTTTGTAACTGCTAAAAACAAAGTGGAAACATGCCTCCTTCAGCAAATGATTATCTAAAAGAAGAAAAGATGAAAAAAAAACCTGATGAATATGCACACAAAAATACAGAAGTGAATGTTTTACCTCAGACAAGTAAAAATGAAACAGATCCAAATCGACAAGCAGACATGGTATATAAATAAAGAAGTACGATTTGACAGGTAAATTGCCTGTCAGCTGGAAACAAATTGTCAAGTGGGGCAGGGTGAAGAGGCATGGTGCCATAAGCTACTCAAATGCCACTCTTGGCATGAGACCAGACATTAAAACAACTAAACATATTCAGACTTGTACTGTAGGCCAGTCAGCTAAATAAAAACGAAAAAAACACCCGAGTCAGCAGCACTGCAAAAAAAAAAAAAAAAAATCACAAAGACCTTAGGACAAACCGCCCTGGACAGGAATTTAAAAATAAAGTATATAATGCGTATGTTGGCACACTTTTTTTTTGGACCTTTTTCATTTGATATACAGTACTTTGTTAATTCCTGAGCGGTCTGAGTGCAGAGACAGCCATAGTACAGCAACCCAGGAGTAATTTTCAAGTTAAGCGACTTGATCAACTGCCCAACGGAACAGGATCCCTTCTGGCTGTAACATGATTTGAACCGGCAACCTCTCCTATACCAAAACAGATCCTTAACCACAGTGTCACCATACATATCATGACTTGTGTGAAATAATGGTTCTCCGTTTGTTTGGCTCAGTTTAGTGTTTCTTTATTAAATAAATGTCATTTGGAGTAACTTGCCATTGCATTTGTCAAATCTTTGCCCAGTTACAGCAAAATCATCATCATCTCCTGAGCCTATCCCGTAAGCCCAGGAGCGGATACTAGTCCATCGCAGACTCTTCTTACTCACCCACACGCAAATTCTTATTAAAACAGACGAGGGATTACGTCGTCACAGAGAGATCATACAAACTCCACGCGCACAATTTACAGGTGAAAGATTCGAACTCCGAGCATCGGGTGTATGCAGCAGCAGCGGAAACCGTAGCGCTGCATGCCGCACTCAATTATTAAAAACCGAGGTTAAAACGAGTTACTGTAGAATTCCCGTTAGCTGAAACATTTGCCTAACTAGTTAAAGCATCGTTGTAACAAATACTAACAGGTAAATTAATGACGGCGAATAAAAATAAGATATTCATCAATGAAAAAAATACAAATTTATAAACAGATGTACAAATCACAACGCTTACGTGCTTGCAGTTTTACAATATACTTCCACTTTTTAACCTGCTTCCTGGTTAGTGACTGAAGGCATTCACGTGATACAAATCATCCGCTGCTCCGTGGGCGGGATTAGGGCTGGTGGCCACGCCTCAATAGCAGTAGTAACCAATAGAAACACAAAAGAGGACCTCGGAATAATTGACGTTTGATTGAGCCAGGCTCATGCTGCAGTTGTAGTACCTGAGTTGACAAGTTCGTTATTGGACTTTCACGGTCATTAGATGACCACGAGGTTAAGTGCGTTCCGCGAAAACGTATCATTAGAAGGAGGCGCTGTTTCAGCTTTCTTATATTCATAAAAGAAGACTCGTCTAATATGTGCTACGATTTTTAAATTGCTTTTGTATATTTTACCGAAATTCTAATATCACAGATCTGAGTAAAGTCTGTTACATTAAAAGGATTATGCATTTTGTATGAGAACAGTAATATTTCCGTTGAATCTGCCAAAGTTATGAGCTGATCTTAAACATTACGAGTTCATGGAAGAAATTTAGTTGTCTTAGCAGTAAATTGTCATAAGGCAGGAGCCAGTCCGGGATGTGTCGCCACTCGCCAGTCCATATTGTGTTAAAACTACTTTCTGAACACCTGTTCATTTCCGGATTGGCTCCAGCAGACCCCCATGACCCTGTAGTTAGGATATAGCGGGTTGGATAATGAATGGATGGATGTTTATTTCCAAAGACTTTCTATTTCTTTAGTAGCAATCACTCTGCCACCAGGGTCCCAATTAAAGGAACAGAGGATGCTGGAGACACCGCACAGTGGTTAGGATTTACTATCCATTTGATACACAGGTATACGCTGAAAAAAATATTTCCAATGCTTCATGTGTTTCTTTATATTTTTGGGTACTGAATTAAAAAACGAAAAACATTTTTCCCATCATGTAACATTTTTTTCCACAAAAGACACTTTTTAGCTGTCAGTTATAGGTTTTTGCTTTCGCACTATAGTTAAAAATAAGTATTCTATTTTAGTGATAATGTGTTTGAATTTATTATTCTGTAACATTAAAATGTATTTACAGTTTTGTAAATCTTTATATGAGAAGTTAGTGGATTATTATTACTATCTTATTACTTTTGTTAATACTATCTATTCATAATTACTATCTATTCTCTTACGCATTATTTATTATTATTATTTATTTATCTAGTTTTTTAAGTATCTCTTGCTTGTCCGTTGATTATGTATATGTTGCTCCAAGGTCAAAAGTTATTTCATACTTCTATATGCTACAACAGGCGGCACAGTGACGCAGTGGGTAGCGCTGCTGCCTCACAGTTAAGAGACCTGGGTTCACTCCCCAGGTCCTCTCTGCGTGGGTTTCGTCCCAAGTGTGTGTGTGGGCTGGCGCCCTGCCCTGGGGTTTGTTTTCTGCCTTGCGCCCTGTGCTGGCTGGGATTGGCTCCAGCAGACCCCCCATGACCCTGTAGTTAGGATATAGCGGGTTGGATAATGGATGGATGGATATACTACAACAGCTCATTCCTGACCACCCAGGTCCTTGCATATGTCTCTGCAGCCCAAAGCCTCCACTAGAGCTCCAACTGGGAAGAACTGACTCTATTAAGATGGAAAAAAAAAGTGTGCATTTTTAGTGTATGGCTAGGTTGAAATGCTGGTGCATGTATGGGTTCTGCTTAAGCACAATTCTGTTGATTTGTAGCACGTCTTGGATTCAGCACACTTCAATGCTGGATCATATATTGGTTTCACTTCAAGACAAACTCTACTGGACCTCGGGCGCGTATATTGGATTTAGGAAAACTGAAGCCACACGTACAGTATATACATCTGGAGACAGCCATGAGTGAATTTTGCTTAAAATTGGGTGGAAACAACTAGATGGCTCACTGAGTTTCACATTTCTAAACCAGTCCAACGCTTCATGAAGGCGGCGCTCAAAGCAGGGGCGGTGATTTTGAACTGCCAAGGTCGTTAACCTGCTCCGATATAAACTGTAAGCTTCTGTTTCAGAGGTTACATTTCTGTTACTGCAAATAATTATGCATCTTGGTACTTAACATTAAGGTTCTGTTTGAGGACTCACGATATTTGATGTTAGACACGTTTGTTGCTGAAGTGTTTGAAGTCCCTTGTTTGTGTCTTTTAAATAAAACATACCAGGGCTGGATTAACCATTAAGCAAAATAAGCCTGTGCTTAGGACATAAAGGGAATTGGGCGCCACAGAAATTTTCCATCACCACTTACCATGGATCATATGGTGTAAAACTGTAAATAATGCAGCTGGACCAGGTACCACAAAAAGTGGCTTCCATGTTAAATGAAAAAAAAAATTACTTATGGGACATATATATCCCATAATAACAATAATAATAATAGAGGTAGGCTAGATGCCTTATCTCTACTAAGTATGGAAGCAGATGTGTTACATAACTTTAGTTTTGAGGATCCAAAAGACATGCAGGTTAGGTGCATTTGTGATCCTAAATTGTCCCTAGTGTGTGCTTGGTGTGTGGGTGTGTGCCCTGCAGTGGGCTGGCGCCCTGCCCGGGATTTGTTCCTGCCTTACGCCCTGTGTTGGCTGGGGATTGGCTCCAGCAGACCCCTGTGACCCTGTGTTACGATATAGCAGGTTGGACAAAGACTGTCTGACTGACAAACATTTTCAATACTTTTCTTGAAAGTCCTTTCCAGTCAATGGCTGCCTGAAGTCTGAACCCCGGCCATCTCCACGTGCTGGGTTTCCACCCCAGTGATACTTTGCCAGGCCTTTACTGCTACTGTCTTCACAAGTGAAATGCATAGCCACTTGGGTTGAGGTCAGTTGATTGACTTGGCCATTGAAGAATATTCCACTACTTTGTGTTGTAAAGCACTTGGTTTGCTGTCCCAGTGTGTTTCTGTCAGTTCTGCAGCATTTGTCTGAATCTGAGCAGACAGTAGACTTCTGTCAGCAGTCACATCATCAATAAACACCGGTGACCAACTTCCATTAGCAGTCACGTATGATCGGACCATAACACGGCCACCGCCATGTTTCACAGATGATGTGGTAGGCTACAGATCACGAGCCGTTCCTTCTCTTCTCCATACTCTACTCTATCCATCATTATGGTACATGTTGATCTTAATTCATTTGTCCAAAGAAAACTATTCCAAAATATCACTGTTTTCTTTTCAAGTCTAATCTGTGCTTCCTATGCTTGAGGTTTACCAGTGGTTTGCATCTTGTAGTAAACCCTCTGTCTTTGCTTTCATGAAGTCTTCTCTTGATTGTAGACTTTGCCAATGACAGGCCTACCTCCCAGTGAGTGGTCTTGGTTTGACTAAATTTTGTTAAAGGGGGTTATACGTCGTTAAGGAAAGAATTCTGTAATCATCCAGCACAGTTGTCTTCCGTGGTTGTCCAGACCTCCTAGAGTTGCTGAGCTCACCGGTGTGTTCCTTCTCTTTAAGAATGTACCAGATGGTTGATGTGACCAGTCCTGGTGTTTCTTCTGTCTCTCTGATGGGTATGTTTGGTTTCCTCAGCCTAATGATGGCCTGTTTTTATTTGCATGGACAGCTCTTTGGACCTCATATTGACAGTTCACAGTGACAGCCTCCATATGCAAATTCCACAGTCGGAATCAACTCCAGACCTTCTATGTGCTTAATAGATAATGAAATAATGTGGGGCCTGTGCCCCCCTGGCTATGGAACAGCTTGTCAGTCAAATGTCCAAAATGAGCCTCTGAAAATGACGGGACCATGTATAAAATGGCTGTCATTCCTAAATGATTCATATGATATTTCTGTTTAACCCTTTGAATTAATGCTGAAAGACTACACTTCAATCATGGAATGATTTCTTCATTTAAAATCCATTGTGGTGGCATACAGAGCCAAAATTATGAAAATGGTGTCACTGTGCACATACAATCATATGATAAAGTTTGGGAACACCTCTTAATTGTTTGGATTTTTGTTTATCATTGGCTGAGCTTTCAAAGTAGCAACTTCCTTTTAAAATATGACAGGCCTTATGGAAACAGTAGTATGTCAGCAGTGACATTAAGTTTATTGGATTAACAGAAAATATGCAATATGCATCATAACAAAATTAGACAGGTGCATAAATCTGGGTACCACAACAGAGATATGACATCAAGTTGAGCCTCCTTTTGCTAATCTAACAACCTCTAGACGCTGTCCTCCTATAGCCTTTGATGAGTGTCTGGATTCTGGATGGAGGTATTGTTGACCATTCTTCATACAAAATCTCTCCAGTTCAGTTCAATTTGATGGCTGCCGAGCATGAACAGCCTGCTTCAAATCATCCCATAGATTTTCGATGATATTCAAGTCAGGGGACTGTGATGGCCATTCCAGAACATTGTACTTCTCCGTCTGTGTGAATGCCTTTGTAGATTTCGAACTGTGTTTTGGGTCATTGTCTTGTTGGAATATCCAACCCCTGAGTGACTTCAACTTTGTGACTGATGCTTGAACATTATCCTGAAGAATTTGTTGATATTGGGTTGAAATCATCTGACCCTCGACTTTAACAAGGGCCCCAGTCCCTGAACTAGCCACACAGCCCCAGAGCATGATGGGACCTCCACCAAATTTGACAGTAGGTAGCAGGTGTTTTTCTTGCAATGCGATGTTCTTCTTCTGCCATGCAAAGTGCTTTTTGTTATGACCAAATAACTCATTTTTGTCTCATCAGTCCAAAGCACTTTGTTCCAAAATGACTCTGGCTTGTCTAAATGAGCATTGGCATACAACAAGCGACTCTGTTTGTGGCGTGAGTGCAGAAAGGGCTTCTTTCTCATCAACCTACCATACAGATGTTCTTTGTGCAAATTGTGCTGAATTGTAGATCGATGTACAGATACACCATCTGCAGCGAGATGTTCTTGCAGGTCTTTGGAGGTGATCTGTGGCTTGTCTGTAACCATTCTCACAATCCTACACATATGCCGCTCCTGTATTTTTCTTGGCCTGCCAGACCTGCTGAGTTTAACAGCAACTATGCCTGTGGCCTTCCATTTCCTGATTCCATTCCTTACATTTGAAACTGACAGTTTAAACCTCTCAGATAGTTTTTTGTAGCCTTCTCCTAAACCAGGAGACTCAACAATCTTTGTTTTCAGATCTTTTGAGAGTTGCTTTGAGGATCCCATGCTGTCTGTCGTTCTTCAGAGGAGAGTCAAAGGGAAGCACAACTTGCAACTGACCACCTTAAATACCTTTTACCACTCATGATTGGACACTCCTGTCTATGAAGTTCAAGGCTTAACCAGCTCATCCAACCAATTTGATGTTGCAAGTAATCAGCATTGATCAGTGACAGGCGTTCAAATCAGCAAAATTACAAGGGGACCAACATTTTTGCACAGCCAGTTTTTCACATTTGATTTAATTTCATACAACTAAATACTGATTCACTAAAAATCTTTGTTCGGAAAACACCCGAGTACTCCTATGTTCCTATGAAATGAAAGACACATTTCATAGGAACTAGGAAATGAAAGACTGTTATCTTTTTTGTTGAAAGTAGAGTCAATTATTATGCAGGCTGATATCTTATATATAAACGTCTGTGCATGGAAGTGTGTGTGTTTGTCTGTCCAGCCCGCAAGTGCTAATCTAAGCATGAAGCTCAAAGAGCTAACAAGGCAGTCCCAAGTTAATGAGTCAGAAGAAGAAAGAAGTACAAGGCTACACCATGAAGCAGAAAGAAAGCGACTCCGGACGCCAAAGTGAAACTGCCGAGGAAAGACAAACGAGAGAGAAACTCACTTAGCCGCTGATAGATAAGGAGGGCGAGCACATCCGCAAAACGAAATCGCCGACTCTGCATTTCAATTATTTTTCTATATATATATATAGTCACAAAACGACACAAAGACAGATAAAGGTTTGAGCCAGCCACCCATATAATTTGGTATCCTGGCTGCAAAAGTCGTTTTTTTAAAGCAACTAGCACTGAAGTGCATACAATGGAGTCCAAAACCAGACTGGGGGAGAAGGGAAAAGGGTATGCTTTTAAAGGGGAAGACAGGAAGTGAGGTCATAAGGATCGGGCACCTGTTCATTATTCATTGGATCAGGCATCAGGGGGGCCGGAGCTGGTAAGGTCTGTTTCCATTGGTTCGGTCCCAGAAGTGATGTCAAGAGAGCCAGGTGGAGCCTCCCGGGTTTGGTCTACAGGGAAGTGAGAAAGAGAGTTAGTGCACTCTGCCACATCCCGGCATGCCTCAGAACTGCCTTCACTCGAGCCCTTTAGCTGCCTCCCATGCACGCGTGCGTGACAATATATATATATATGAAAAAATGATGTGGCTGGCAGGTGAGCCCATTTTGCAAATTTCAATGCAGCAACTCCAAATTGTACTCAGTAGTTTGTATGGCCCCCTACGTGCTTGTATGCATTCCTGACAATGCTGGGGAGGGCATTCTCCTAATAAGATGACAGATGGTGTTCTGGGGGATCTCCCCCCAGATCTGGACCAGGGCATCACTGAACTCCTGGACAGTGTGAGGTGCAACTTGGTGGCGTTGGGTAAACCCAAACATAATGTCCCAGAGGTGTTCTATTGGATTTTGGTCAGGCCAGTGAGTGTAGGGGCCAGTCAGTGGTATCAATTCCTTCATCCTTCAAGAACTGCCTCCATACTCTCACTACATGAGGCTGGCATTGCCGTGCACCAGGAGGAACCCAATACCCAATGTGCCAGCACAGAGTCTGACAAAGCGTCCAAAGATTTTATCCCGATACCAAAATTGCAGTCAAGGTGCCTTTGTCTATCCTGTAGAGGTCTGTGCGTCACTCCATGAATATGCCTCCCCAGATATACCTTCACTGACCCACCACCAAACCGGTCATGCTAAACGATGTTACAGACAGCATAACGTTCTCCACGGCTTCTCCAGACCTTTTCACGTCTGTTACATGTGTTCAGAGTGAACCTGCTGTCATCTGTGAAAAGCACAGGGCGCCAGTGGTGGACCTGCCAATTCTGGTATTCTATAGCAAATGCCCATTGATCTCCAAGGTGCTGGGCAGTGAGCACAGGACCCTCTTGAAGTCTGTTTCTGATTGTTTGGTTAGAGACATTCACACCAGTGGCCTGCTGGAGGTCATTTTGTAGGCTCTGGCAGTTCTCACCCTGTTCCTCCTTGCCCAAAGGTCCTACTCATGGACCTTCTACGAGTGGCCCTGTCCAGCTCTCCTAGAGTAACTGCCTGTCTCCTGGAATCTCCTCCTTGCCCTTGAGACTGTGCTGGGAGACACAGCAGACCTTCTGGCAATGGCACGTGGTATTGATGTGCCATCCTGGAGAAGTTGAACTACGTATGCCACCTCTGTAGGATCCAGCAGTGACACTGACCGTAGCCAAATACAAAACTAGTGAAAAATCAGACGAGGAGAGAAACATGTCAGTGGCCTCCTTCCACCTGTTAAACCATTCATTCCTGTTTTGGGGGTCATCTCATTGTTGCCCCTTTAGTACAGCTAAGCAGCTGAAACTGATGAACAAGCCGCTCTGCTACTTAACTGACCAGATCAATAGCCCAGAAGTTTCATTGACTTATATATAAACATCTACGCGTGGAAGTGTGGTGTCTGTTTGTCCGGCCCGGAAGTACGTGGCTACAGCATGAAGCTCAAACAAAGCGACTCTGTTGCCAAAGTGAAACCGCCGAGAAAAGAGAAACATGCTTAGCCGCTAATACACAAGTGAGGTGAGCACACCAGCAAAACAAAACCTCAGAGGAGAGAGAACCTCGCTTAGTTGCTAATACACAACTGATGCGATTGATTGATTGAAGTGCCAGAATCCACAGGCTTACGTAGCTAACATAAAAATATATGTACTGTATGTGTGTGTGTGCGGATATTGTGACCACCAGGGGATGCATAGCTTCCCAAACACAACAGACACAAGCAGAAGGCCCAGCACAACACATGCTTTATTCAGCTGTGAGAAACATTTCCCAGGTTTCCCACCAGTGTAGCACAGTACAAAACCCTAGGAAAACAGCACACAGCACTTTGTTTGTTTGTTTGTTTGTTTGTTTCTTTCTGTCTTTCTTTCTTTCTTTCTGCCTCCACTTCTCCTGGCAAGCTTCGTCTCCCTCCCTCACGACTCTGGCTTCATGAATGGAATGAGGTTGTTCCTTTTATAGAGCACATGGAAGTACTGTATGGTGTACCAGAATCTCCTTCCTGGTGTATTTTCAGGTGTAGCAGCAGCCCTGCAGAGAAGGGCTCAGCTGTTCCCCATGTGCCCCCTGGCAGTGGCCTCAGCCCCCAAAAGGGTTGAGCTTCCATTGCAAGCAAGCCAGGGGGACTGCCCTCTGTCGTTCCAGGGGAGGTACTTCTCTGTGCAACCTCCTATCCTCAGTCCTTTCCTTAAGAATTCAACCCGGCTGGGTAGAAGCCCTTCTGATGATGACTGCTGATAGAAGCTGAAAATTCAGGAATAAAAAACTATTTTAAGATACATGAGTCATCTTCTCCATTTGTGGATTTCTAACAATACATCTATATTAATAAAAGGCAAAGCCCTCACTCACTGACTCACTCACTCACTGATCACTAATTCTCCAACTTCCCGTGTGGGTAGAAGGCTGAAATTTGGCAGGCTCATTCCTTACAGCTTACTTACAAAAGTTGGGCAGGTTTCATTTTGAAATTCTACGCGTAATGGTCATAACTGGAAGCTATTTTTCTCCATATAATGTAATGGAGTTGAGCTGGATGGCCGTGGGGGGGCGGAGTTTCGTGTGACATCATCACGCCTCCTACGTAAGTACGTAGAGAACAAGGAAGACCTTCAAACAGCGCTGAACAAAAAACGCCATTTCACAATTGAGAAGGCAGAAAAAGATTATTAAGCAAGTGATGCATACAAGCATATTCATAATATACAAGCATATTCATAAGTACAGCTACTGCGGAAACAAAGCACGGTGTGAACCGTAAGTTTATATTAAGTTTATAGACACACTCCCGCTGCCGTTTGTCATGCCTACGGCGAATGATGGTATTCGCCAGATACAAGTTTACCGAGAAGACACGAGGTATAAACGAGACTTTGGATCACTTTGTAACGGAGTTAAAATTGCTGTAGCAAGAAACTGAACAAAACGTTAATGTTTTACTATTAATAACTTATAGGCTACACTTTATTTTTTTTCCTTACACTCAGTGAGCGAGTCCAGTGCATATTCATAAGTGCAGCTACTGCGGAAAAACAAAGCATGGCGTGAACCGTAAGTTTACGTTAAGTTTATAGACACACTCCCGCTGCCGTTTGTCATGCCTACGACGTCTTACCGAGAAGACACGAGGTATAAATGAGACTTTGGATGACTTTGTAACGGAGTTAAAATTGCTGTAGCAAGAAATGTTTAAGTGCTGGGTCTTAGCTACCATTAAATAAACACATCCTCCAAATACGAACCTGATTGCAAGAAATAATGATGATCAAATCCTTGATGACAGCAACACTCACAAAACAATTACTGTATATTGACAATCATGTTACATTATTTTTAAAATGTTCCCTTTTCTTTTTCATAACTTCTTTAACACTACTTCTCTGCTGCGAAACGCGGGTATTTTGCTAGTATATATATATATATATATATAACCTGATTGTCAATGTAATTGTTTTGTCACTGTTGTGAGTGATGAGTGTTGTTGTCATATATATATATATATATTTACACACACACACATAAACATATATATATATACATATCTATACATATACACATATATACATACATATATATATCTAGATATATACACACACATATATACACACACATACATACATACACACACATATATACACACAAATACATATATATATATATATACATACATACACACACACATATATAAACATATATATACATATACATACATATCTACATATATACACACACAGCTATTTCGTATCAGTGCAATACGCTGTTTGTTAAAACGGTTGACATCCCGCTCTTACGTGCAATAACAAATCAAATCATTCAGTTGTCTTTGCTCAGATGTCATTTTAGAGCTGGACGCCTGGCATCTTTTTTTGGCCACAAGTTCGTTTCTGTTTGCTGTGAGGTTCTGTGTTGTGGAGATTCTCAGGATGGATTGCAGGTGCTCATCAGTGAGGCGACTCCTGTGTGCTGTTTTGTTAGTCTTTATCACTGAGAAGAGCTTCTCACACAGATATGTGCTACCAAACATGCACAAGGTTCGAGCTGCATGTAGACGGACTTTTTTTGTTCTTCAAAGTCACCAAAGCGCCGTGCAAACTCAGTGCGCAATAACTCTAGCTTCGCAATAACTTGCAGCATCATAAGGTAGACTTGATTAACGCGGTAACTGTTCGGCAAGGCAGCTGAAGCGCTGCATTATGGGATCTGTAGTTTATTGTGTTACCAGCGCTTCATATACCTGGGCTTTAATAACAATAATACAGTATATAAAATGATCTCGGGCGGATATAATTACATGCCGGGCCGGATGTGGCCCGCGACCCTTGAGTTTGACACATATGGACTAAATAGAACTTGAAAAGATATATTTTTCAAATGTGATCGCGCAATTCAGATAGAGTTGACGCACTACAGCCTGCATGCCTCAATAAGTCATCCTCCCCTAGCTCTTCCTTTTTTACCGTTCATCTAATGAATACACTGAGTATGGCTTTACCAAAACAATCATTGATGGCGAATAAAGTATCCATTATTCCAGTTTGTAGAGCGGGATATATATATACATATATATATACCCGCGTCGCAGGAGAAGTAGTGTGTTAAAAAGGTAGAAAAAGAAAAGGGAACATTTTAAAAATAACGTAACATGACTGTCAATATACAGTATTTGTTTTGTGAGTGTTACTGAGTGTTGCTGTCATCAAGGATTTGATTATCATTATTTCTTTCAATCAGGTTCGTATTTGTAGGATGTGTTGTGTTCAAGTTACATTCCGTGTTTGTCAATCGTTGTAAAGATGACAGGTTTCATTCATCGATTCGTTTCTTACTGCATCAATAAACAGCTCGTCTTCTTCTTTATCTGAGACCTGACACACTGCATGCACGGGTTTTTTTTTACACTGTCTTCCTTTAGCGGGACATTGACTTTTTCCACCGTGTGCTTTGTTTCCACAGTAGCTGCATTTATGAATATGCTTATCAGACGCTTCATATTTTTGCTGCCTTTTCAATTGTGTAATTCGGTTTTTGTTCAGCGCTCTTTGGAACTGTTGCCTTTTATCTGTGCACTGCGTCAGTTCACGTGAGCCACTCGGTGTACATGCATCGAAGTTTCCCAGCTGTGCTGGTGCCATCTCGTGCTATGTCCATGGCTGTATTTAATGTTACCTTAGTCCTGGCACTTAAAACTTTCTCTCGCAGTTTTGCTGAGTTTGTGTCAAACACCACCCTGACCATCTCATCTTCCTCTCCATAAGCACAGTCCTTCACCCGTGAATATTTACCTTAGTTTTGTAGCTTTAGTATTTAGCTTTAGTTTGCTATTGGATTGCCGCTGACGGACGGCCTTATATGGGCAGGCACTAAATTACAAACGCCAGCGGCAGCCTGTCTATGAACTTAATTTAAAGTGTAGGTTTACATCGTGCTTTGTTTCCAGTAGCAGAACTCATGAATATGGTTGTATATGTCACTCGCACGCTTCTTATTGTTTCGCTGCCTTCTCAATTATATAATGCATGTTTTCTTCAGCGCTTTTTTGAGGTCTTCCTGGTTTTCTATGTACTGCGTGATTACGTGGGGGCGTGATGATGTCACACGAAACTCCGCCCCACGGCGTTGAAGCTAATCTCCATTACAGTAAATGGAGAAAAACTGCTTCCAGTTATGACCATTACGCGTAGAATTTCGATATAAAACCTGCCCAACTTTTGTAAGGAAGCTGTAAGGAATGAACCTGCCAAATTTCAGCCTTCCACCCACACGGGAAGTTGGAGAATTAGTGATGAGTCAGTGAGTGAGTGAGTGAGTGAGTGAGTGAGTGAGTGAGGGCTTTGCCTTTTATTAGTATAGATATATATATATATATATATATATATATATATATATATATATATATATATATATATATGTATATCTATACCTCGATCTACATACTCTCAAATAGATAAGCCACACACCGTGGCGCAATGGTAGGGGCTTTGCCTCTAGTGCTGAAATCCGAGGTTTGATTCCCGAGAGGGGATTCACTGAGTGTGTAAGCGTGCTTCCCGATTCATTTTAGCCTCGCATCCCCTTGGTTTGAGACGTATGAAAAAATATGCAGTTAATGCAGAATCATGTTACGTTATTTTTGAAATGTTTCCCTTTCTTAGCACAAGCACAGCTGAGAAGCTTTGACGCATGTACTCCATAACGCGTTAAAAAAAATAACGCATTTAATCACACTTTCAATTCCAAGGAAAGGGGAACTTTTGTCAATGCATGATTTCCTGGTACATCGACAGTACCGCCGCTCCCTATACGCAGAGTACGCAGTCTGCGTAGGGCACCAACTCCCAGGGGGGCACCATCCCAGCTGCTCAAAAAAAATCGTTTTTATATATTATAATAATAAATTAATATTAGTAATATACATATACAAATAAACAAAAATATAAATGTATATATTGCAGGTGAACGCAGAGTAGGCTAAGCACACGTAATGACGCGCTCGCCCTCACCTCTGTTACGGCAGCCTATTTGGTCAAAAATAATAATTATTGAACAATATGCCTGCTCCTGGAAAGAGACATCAACAGTCCGGCGCCGAGAAACGAAAGAAAAAAAAGACCAAGATGAAGCCCGTGCATGTAACCAAATCTCTAGACTGCTCTGCGCATAGCAGTGACGCTCCCTGTAACTGTTGCCTCTGCTGAGCGAAGTTTTTCTAAAATGAAGCTCATCAAAATGTACTTGCGCTCATCTTTGGCACAAGAGCGCATGAGTGGTCTGGCAATTGTCAGCATCAACTCTGAATTAGCAAAGGCTTTATCATATGAAGAGCTCATTTACGACTTTGCCTCAAGAAAAAGCAGAAGTGTGCCTTTGTAAATTTTGAACTTTGGAAAGCTCCAGCAGATGACAGTGTTGATTTTATTTCAGTTTATTATTGTTTATTTTATTTATTATGAATGTTTTATTTAAAGTGTAATTTTAGTTTGTATTTTTTGCTGTAGAGCTACAATTGTAATTTATAAATGATACAATTTATTTATGTATTTACTTTTATTTGAATGAAGTTCTATTTTGGCCCCTATAGTAGGTGTTTTTTTTTATTATTTTATTTTTACTTCTGTAATACTTGGGGGAGGGGGCACAAAAGTAAATTTCTGCTTAGGGCACCGATTTGGCCAGCAGCGGCCCTGAACATCGATTACATTGATGCACACTGAAAAGCAAGCAAAATTAAATGCATTACAGAAAGCGGACTTTGTGGCTCTAGCTGGGGATCATTGGACTTCCGTGACCGTTAGTAATTCTGATTACATCTAATTACAAAATGTTCAATGATCACACTGTTTTAGCCAAATGTACAAAATAATTTTTGCTAAGGTTACTCAGAGTTTAAAGGTGAAGCTGGTCAAATTACCTTTTATGTTTCTGACTTATTTTTTTAAGAAGAAAAACTGCACTTTATGTTGAAATTTTGGTTCTTATTATTTAAAGACAATACCATTCTGAAAATGTACTTAAAGTACTTAAACTACCACTTTATTTTTAAGTCTACCCAATTTTAGCCAGGGATGATATTTTTGTTTCTGTTTTGAATTGAAATGCAGTTTAAAAGCATTTTTTTTTCCAGAAATTAAAAGAGCTTGAGTTTACAATATTCATGTCCATGTCTATTATTTGATTCTGTCGCCCACTAAAACCCTTTTAAATTGAAAAAAAAACATTTCCGATTTGGGGCAAATTTTCATGTGTGATTACATACGATTAATCAAGATTAATTATTACACAGCCTCTAATTAATTAGATAAATTTTTTTAATCGAGTCCCACCCCTAATATATATATGTAGATATATATATGTAGATTTGTATATATATATATATGTGTATATACAGTATATATGTTGATATGTATATGTATATATATGTGTGTGTATATATGTGTATATATGTATATATATATATGTCTATATGTATATATGTATGTATATACAGTGGTGTGAAAAACTATTTGCCCTCTTCCTGATTTCTTATTCTTTTGCATGTTTGTCACACAAAATGTTTCTGATCATCAAACACATTTAACCATTAGTCAAATATAACACAAGTAAACACAAAATACAGTTTTTAAATGATGGTTTTTATTATTTAGGGAGAAAAAAAATCCAAACCTACATGGCCCTGCAAAAGACATGCAAAAGAATAAGAAATCAGGAAGGGGGCAAAAAGTTTTTCGCACCACTGTAAGTATATATGATGTGTATATATATGTTTATATGTGTGTGTGTGTGTGTGTATATATATATATATATATATATATATATATATATATATATATATATATATATATATATATATATATATATATATATATATATGCCAGCAACACTCATGACAATGACAACACAATTACAATGTCAATCATGTTACGTTATTATTAAAATGTTTCCTTTTCTTTTTTATTACTTCTTTAACACACCACTTCTCCGCTGCGAAGCGCGGGTATTTTGCTAGTTTATGTATATAATGCCTTGTTGATTGATGGCAGAGGTCAGAGGAGAATGGCCAGACTGGTCTGAGCTGATAGAAAGGCAACAGTAAATCATATAAGCACTCATTACAACCGAGGTGTGCAGAAGAGCATCAAACCTTGAAGCTGATGGGCTACAGCAGAAGGAGACCACATGGGTGCCACTCCTGTCAGCTAAGAACAGGCAACTGAGGCAACAATTCACATGAGTCAGAATTTGGTGCCAACAACATGAAAGCAGGGATCCATCCTAACTTGTATCAACGATTCAGGCTGGTGGTGTAATGGGGTGGGGGATATTTTCTTGGTATACTTTGGGCCCCTTAGTACCAACTGAGTGTTGTTTAAATGCCACAGCCTTACCTGTATATTGTTGCTGGACATGTCCATCTGTTTGTGACCACATGTGCCCATCTTCTGATAGCCACTTCCAACAGCATATCACACTATGTCACAAAACTCAAATCATCTCAGACTGGTTTCTTGAACATGACAAGGAGTTCACTGCACTCAAATGCCCTCCACAGTCCCCACATCTAAATCCCATGGAGCACCTTTGGTATGTGGCAGAACGGGAGATTTACATCATGGATGTGCAGCCGACAAATCTGCAGCAACTGGGTGATGCTATCATGTCAATACGGAGCAAAATCCCTGAGGAATATTTCCAGCACCTTGCTGAATCTACGATCTGAAGAATTATGGCAGTTCTGAACACACACACTAAGGACAATTTAAGATCGCCAATGCACCTAACCTGCATGTCTGTGGACTATGGGAGGAAACTCACGCAGACACAGGGAGAACATGCAAACTCCACGCAGGAAGGACCCGGGAAGTGAACCCAGGTCTCCTCACTGCGAGGCAGCAGCGCTAACACTGCACCACTGTGCCACCCACACTAGCAAGGTGTACCTAATAATGTGTGTATCCAAAGTATATGTGTGAATGTATATCCTTACAGAATGTGTCCTTAAACTAATCTTTAAAAAATATATTTTCCTACTTTTGCTACAACTAGTTTTACTGTTTTTTTTATGGTGGCTATGAAGCAGCCTTTTAAAGTGCAATTAATGTTCTATAACAATAAAATAAAAAAAAAATCAATAGAAACAATAAAAGAAGAGTATGTGACCAATAGATCACTCAATAGGCCACTTGATTCTCAGTGCATATGGTGATATTTTCAATGGACCAGTAGAATCTCTCCCAGAAGTCCATTTTGAAATGGACCCCTCTGTCTCCCGTGTGCAATGTGCTCCAAATAATATTTCAGTTGATATACAACAGGCAATGAAAGCACAAATCGATCAGTTTGAAGCCACAGGTCACATCGCACCAGTATCAGAACCAACCAGCTGGATAAGCAAAAAGCACTTGATAAACTACCACATGAGTATATATATATGTATATTGTATATTGTATATATATATAGTGGCAGACTACCAGGGATCTTGTCCCAGCGGGATGCCTGGAAGAAGGTCAGACCACGAGTGGGGCACTGTTTTTTCCTTGGCGTAAGAGGGCAGCCTTCCTGGATTCCATCAGGGCCACAGAGAAGGAGCCTGGGGAGCTCAACCCTGTCGGGACCCGTGGCCACCACCAGGGGGCGCCCGGATAGTCCTGAAGCCCTGGAGGACAGCACTTCTGTCACACCAGGAAGTACTGCAGGGAGATCATCGGGAGGACCTGGAGCACATCCAGTTGTGTTATAAAAGGGTCCACCTCACTCCATTCGGGGAGTGGGAGTTGGGAGGAGGAAGACGGAGCTTGCGAGTGCGAGAGAAGAGTGGAGGTGGCTGAAGGAAAGGCCTGAGTACTGTGTGTGAGTTAGCGGAGCTGGATTGTGCACTGTAAATATTGTAAATAAACCATGTGTGTTGTGGTCATCTGGTGTTGTGTCTGTCTGTGGCCGGGCTATCTTTTACAATATATATATATATATATATATATATATATATATATATATATATATATATATATACAGTATATATATATATATATATAGAGAGAGAGAGAGAGAGAGAAAGAGAGAGAGTTTATAACGTTTCATTGCAATTGAATGTGCAATGAGCTTCAGCTGTTCCCCTCATCCTGCATTCTTCCCTGTGTGCTTTGACAGCTTCAAATGGTCCTGGCAACCTAAAAGGGCGCCTCTACTTTTTAGCTAAACTCACGCAGTGTAAACATAGGAGACATTTTACAGACATTGTACAGGTGCCAGACACATTATTAATATTCCGGAAATTTAACCAAATTACAAAATTACGTAATTATTATATACACAATATGTGAAAATAAGGAAGCTGAAACGAGAATAGACCATTCAGTCCATCAAGTAGCTAATAGCTAAGCTGTTCCATTGTCTCATCCAGATTCTTCTTAAAGGTTGCCAAGGTTCCCACCTCAACTCCACGTCTCTGTAGTTTGTTCCAGAATCCAACAGCTCCTTACGGAAAGAAGTCCTTCCTGGCTTCAGTCCTAAATGCACTAAAAGCATGTGAATTACCCTTAGGCCTAAGGATGCTGCTGAATGTGCTTTATCGATGTCTTTAAGGATTTTAAATACCTAAATGAGGTCCCCATGCCATCTCCATTACTCAGACTAAGCAGGTTTCATTTTCTGAGTCTATCACAGTAGGACACGTCTTCAAGCTCTGAGATGCACTTGTTTGTTCTCCTCTGCACAACTTCAAGTGCTGCTCTGTCTTTCTTGTACTGTGGTGACCAGAACTGCACACAACACTCCAGATGTGGTCTCACGAGTGCATTATATACTTTGAGCCTAACATCATTCGACTTCAAATCAACAGTTTTTATGATATAACCTAACATTTTATTTGCCCCTTTAATTGCTCCTGTACATTGCTGAGTCGATGAAAATGTTGTGTCAGTATAAACTCCCATATCCTTTTCAGAGGTTGCTTCCTGTAGCTCAGTGTCTCCCATCTTGTATTTATAATTGATGTTCCTTTTGCGCTCATGTAGAACTTTGCCCTTTTCTATGTTAAACTCCATTTTCCAGATGTTTGCCCCATTCTGAAAGCTCATCCAGGTCTTTTTGCTGCCTTCTCAATGTCTGTCGTCCCTTTAATTTTAGTGTCATCTACCAATTTCATTATTTTACTAACCAGAATCAATGTCATTAATATAAACCAGAAAACGTTATGGACTAAGGACAGACCCCTGAGGGACTTCACTGATGGCCTCATTCCATTCACCTCTTATCTGTACTCTTTGTTTCCTGCTAGTTAACAAACTAGAGATCCAGTTTTGTAGGAGACCTTGGGGCCATCTTAACAGCATCACAGGCTACTGGGGCCCCTGTTTTGATAGCAAAACTAAAACATACATAGGTATCAGAATACAGTGCCCAGTATTCCCATATGTTAAGATGGTCCCTGATCCCATTGAATGAATGAATTCATTACGGCATGTGGTCTGCTCTTGGTGTCTATGGTGTCTTGACTTCTCTGCTTTTGAAAATTTTAGACCCATTTCTAACCTGCCTTTCTTAAGTAAAATCCTAGAGAGGTCAGTAATTATGCAGCTTAATGACCACCTCAATAAACCTGCTATTCTTGATAAGTTTCAGTCGTGTTTCAGAACAAATCACAGTACAGAAGCTGTACTCGTTAAAGTAGTAAATGACTTATGGGTAAATGCAGACAGAAGCCATTTATCTGTTCTAATCCTCTTAGATCTTCATCTAATGCTTCATTTGATACCATTGATCACAATAGAAATCGCCTTAGTCTGTGGGTGGGCCTCTCTGGCAGGGTTTTAAATTAGTTTGAATCCTACCTGGCAGGTAGAAAATTCTTTGTTAGTTGTGGTAATTATACTTCAAAGACACATGATATTCTATATGGTGTTCCACAAGGCTCTATCCTGGGTCCGCTGCTCTTTTCGATTTACATGCTTTCGTTAGGTCAGATTATCTTGGGGCATAACATGAGCTGCCACAGCTATGCTGATGACACACAGCTGTATTTATCAATAGCACCTGACAACCCCGACACTCTTGTTTCACTAACCTCAATGTCTCACTTGTGTTTCTGAATGGATGAGTAGTAATTTTCTCAAACTAAGTAAAGAGAAAATAGACATTTTAGTGATTGACAATAATGGATATAATGAGGTTATTAGAAATAAACTTTATGCATTAGGATTAAAAGTCATGAAGGAGGTAAAGAATTTAGGGGTAACTATTGACTCTGACCTGAATTTTAAATCACATATTAATCAGATTACTAGGACAGCATTTTTCCACTTCAGAAATTTGGCAAGTTAGATCTCTTATAACATTGCAAGATGCTGAGAAATTAATTCACATTTTTGTTTTCAGTCGACTAGATTACTGTAACGCACTCCTCTCAGGACTACCCAAAAAAGACATCAACCGATTGCAACGAGTGCAGAATGCAGCTGCTAGAATCTTAACTAGGAAATGAAAATCAGAGCACATCACACCAGTCCTAGCATTACTACACTGGTTACCTGTGCCATTTAGAATTGACTTTAAAATACTGCTTATGGTTTACAAAGCCTTCAATAATCAGCTCCATCGTATATCTCTGAATGTCTGTCACCTTACTCTCCAAATCGTAACTTTAGATCTTCAAATGAGGGTCTGCTTAGTAAACTTAAAAGAAGTGGTGAGGCGGCCTTCTGCTGTTATGCACCTAAAATCTGGAATAGCTGACTGAACTGTAGTAAAAGAACAGTTAAGAAGGAGGTCAAGTTCATCAGGAATAGTAAAGGGGAATTAAAAGATACAGACAATGAAATAGCAGATGCCCTAAACTTACATTTTTCTGAGGTGTTTACAAGTGAACAAGTGGATAACCTCCCAGAGGTAAACGCAACTACTAAGGAGGTACTGAGGGATTTGGAAATTGTAGAGAGAGAAGAGCTGCTCAGATTAAATAAGATGAAATCAAACAAATCACCAGGCCCAGATAATATTTATCCTCGTGTTCTTAAGGAGGCTAGTGAGTACAGATATAAACCCTTGACACATATTTTTAGGAAGTCACTGTGCACTGGAGAGATTCCAAAGGACTGGAAAATGGCAAATATCATCCCATTATATAAAAAGGGTGACAGGGCAGATCCAAGCAACTATAGGCCAGTAAGCTTAACAAGCATCACAGGAAAATTAATGGAAGGAATTATTAAGGATAAGATTGAGCAACACATGGCAAGGACAGGAGTTATTCTGAACAGTCAGCATGGGTTCAGAAGAGGGAGGTTGTGTTTTACTAACATGTTGGAATTCAATGAGGAGGCAACAAAAGGATACGATCAAAGTGGAGCTTATGATATTCTTTATCTGGACTTTCATTAAGCATTTGATAAGGTGCCACATGAGAGGTTGGGCATCAAGTTAAAAGAATCGGGAGTTCAGGGTGATGTTTTTAGATGGGTGCAGAATTGGCTCAAACACAGGAAGCAGAGGGTGATGGTGCGAGGAACCTCATCAGAACTGGCCGATGTTAAGAGTGGTGACCAGCAGGGGTCAGTGCTAGGGCCACTGCTATTTTTAATATATATAAATGATTTAGATAGGAATATATGTAACAAGCTGGTTAAGTCTGCAGATGATACCAAGATAGGTGGATTAGCAGATGATTTGGAATCCATTATATAATCACAGAAGGACTTAGATAGCAGACAGGCTTGGGCAGATTTGTGGCAGATGAAATTTAATGTCAGTAAATGTAAAGTATTACACATAGGAAGTAAAAATATTAGGTTTGAATACACAATGGGCGGTCGGAAAATCGAGAGTCCACCTTATGAGAAGGATTTAGGAGTCATAGTGGACTCTAAGCTATCAACTTCCCAACAGTGTTCAGAAGCCATTAAGAAGGCTAACAGAATGTTAGGTTATATAGCGCCTTGATGTGTGGAGTACAAGTCCAAGGAGGTTCTGCTCAACCTTTATAATGCACTGGTGAGGCCTCATCTGAGTCCTGTGTGCAGTTTTGGTCTCCAGGCTACAAAAAGGACATAGCAGCACTAGAAAAGGTCCAGAGAAGAGCGACTAGGCTGATTCCAGGTCTACAGGGGTTGAATTATGAGGAAAGATTAAAAGAGCTGAGCCTTTACAGTTTAAGCAAAAGAAGATTAAGAGGTGACATGATTGAAGTGTTTAAAATTATGAAGGGAATTAGTACAGTGGATCGAGACTTGTATTTTAAAATGAGCTCATCAAGAACACAGGGACACAGTTGGAAACTTGTTAAGGGTAAATTTCGCACAAACATTAGGAAGTTTTTCTTTACACAAAGAACGATAGACACTTGGAATAAGCTACCAAGTAGTGTGGTAGACAGTAAGGCGTTAGGGACTTTCAAAACTCGACTTGATGTTTTCTTGGAGGAAGCAAGTGGATAGGACTGGCGAGCTTTGTTGGTCTGAATGGCCTGTTCTCGTCTAGATTGTTCTAATGTTCTAATGTTCTAATGATAGAAATTCACCAGGCTAATACAGTGGAGCACTTTAAAAACACTGCTAGAAACACATTACTTTAACATGGCTTTCTCATAGCTTCATCTTAGTTTAATCCTGATGCTCTGTATATTCAGTTAATTATCATTACTATTTGTGGTGGCTCCAAAATCCGTACTCACCCCTACTTTCTCTTCTGCTTCTTTTTCTGGTTTTCTGGGGTGGCGATCTGCACCCCACCACCTAATCAAAGCATCGTGATGCCCCTACTTTGATAGATTAAAGGCCAGAAGTCCACATGACCATCATCATCAAATTCTTCCATGTGAACCCTGAATACCATGAGGACTGACTGAGGTCATTGATGTTAGGTAGAATGCCTAGAGGGGGCTGGGTGGTCTCGTGGCTTCTGAACCCCTGCAGATTTTATTTTTTTCTCCAACCATCTGGAGTTTTTTTTTGTTTTTTCTGTCCTCCCCTAGCCCTGACCTTACTTTTATTCTATGTCAATTAGTGTTCCCTTATTTTAATTCTTATTTATTTTGTCTTTTTTCTCTTTCTTCATCACGTAAAGCACTTTGAGCTGCATTATTTTTATGAAATTGTGCTATATAAATAAATGTTGTTGTTGTTGGTGTCTACGCCTTACTGGCTCTTTAATTCTCTGAAGTCAGGCGTGAGTGACACTACTGTGTCAGATGACAAATCTTGTCCTTGTTGGTTGTCTCATTGTTTTTGATTGGCCTTATGATGGGGTTGCAGCCATGCCTGGCTACATAGTCATCTCCACACACTACCTTGTGGGGTGCATAGGGTTACCAACATTGAGGGTCCATATGAAGGAAAAGATGCTGCCATTCTGTGGTGATCAGTTTTCATGGTAGAGCACTGGTAAGTGCGGACCTGTTGTCTATAAAGAGAACTTTGGCACAGCTCTTTTTGTCATTCAGGTGTATCCGAATGACATGAAATGCGAAGAATATGGCAGCCTCTATGTAAGGTTTGTGACGATATTCAAATTAAAGGTGTTTTAAACATCTAGACCAGTGCTTCCTAATCTGTTTTTTTATGTTCATGACCCAATTTTGTCCTTTTTCTGTCTTTGAAACCCAGAATCACCCTGACAGGGTTGCTCCTTGGAGAATCGCTGCCAAAAGTCATCTCGGGTAAAGGGACACGCTTGAAGTATCATTGCCGACAGCATTCCCAGGGGGGTTCCCCCCTTTGGAGAATCAATTCTGAAGCACATTATAGCAGTGCAATGACGCTTGGTTAAACTAGTCTCAGTGACTCATTGGAAGACCCTACAACAGGAGTGTCGAACTCGAGGCCTGGAGGGCCGCAGTGGCTGCAGGTTTTCATTCTAACCCTTTTCCTAATAAGTGACCAGTTCCTTTTCCCTTCATTTTAATCAGAGGTGGGTAGTAACAAGTTACAGTTACTCTGTTACATTTACTTGAGTAACATTTTTTTTTTTAGATTGTACTTTTAACTGCACCATACTTTTTACTTTTACTTGAGTACATTTGTGAAGAAGAAACACTACTCTTAATCCGCTACATTGGGCAACACTCGACTTGTTACTTTTTTCCCCATTTACACATTAGATACGCTATATTTTTGCCAGAGAGAAGCCGCCAGTGGATCTACTGCATGACGGCTTCACCAATCAGGCGTAGCAACAATAATCACAAGACTCCGTTTCACTAATCAGATGTGGCCATGCAGTCACATGACCACACACAAACCTCCGGCGTCTGCAGCCTGTGAGAGACTTTTTAGTCATACGGGGCTCCTGATCACTGCTAAACGGTCACAGCTTCACTGCAGGAACCTTGAGAGCCAACTCCCGCTTAAGCTTAACCATCACTTTACTGAGTAAAGAACAAGCACATTTTAACCAAACAGGCAAAGACACAGACAGTCAAGGTAAACTGAGACTTCTTGTATGTGCAGAAGCTGCCTTGTCCTAACGTTATTTTCCATCAGCTGTGCTATTTGGAGGGCAAGCGAATATGCAGTATTATACTGTCAGTGTACGGTATATATCGTCACTGTACGTAGTTTGCACTGTTCATACATACATGTTACTGCACTCAGAATATAAGTTTAATGTCGCTGTGCTCTGTACAAAAAATTATTTTAGAAATCCACTCACATGTACAGGACAGGACAAGTTAGCACACAGGGGCTCTCAGCATATAGAACTGCTAGGCAAGCATTTGAAGAGAGAAGGGGACAACTACAAAAATGGGCATTCTACTATTTCTGTATGTTCGAAATGAAACTGAGTCCTCTCCTTGCCTTGTTTGGAACCTAAATAACGGCCTGCACGTGGAGAAAACAGCATAAAAGACTTGGACAGCAGCCAAACACCTCGAAGCTGACGGACGGATGGGTGATAACGTCATCCGCCCTGAGAATCCTTCCAGCGCAGCAACAAAAAATGGCAGACCGTATACATCAAGATCCCACCTTGGTAATTGTCTTGCTATGGCTTCCTTCATCTGTAATGCCATGTAAATCATCATTAAAGAAAGCTATTTTCTCTTATGTGATTTCTTACTGCCATATCACTATGGGAGAAATATCCATCCATCCAATATCCAACCTGCACGGTCATGGGGGTCTACTGGAGCCAATCCCAGCCAACACAGGGTGCAAGGCAGGAAACAAACCCCCGGCAGGGTGCACACACTTGGGACAATTTAGAATCGCCAATGCACCTAACCTGCATGTCTTTGGACTGTTGGAGGAAACCCACGCAGACACGGGGAGAACATGCAAACTCCACACAGGGAGGACCCGGGAAGTGAACCCGGGTCTCCTAACTGCAAGGCTGCAGCGCTACCCACTGCGCCACTCGGGAGAGACATCGCCTTTTAATATTAAATCTATATAGTTTCGGGTTACTTAAAACGCTGCAATTACAAAAGAACTCATTCCAACTAGGGAGCTAGCGACCCCTAGAGGAAATAGTTACCTACTGTAGGTATCGGCTTCAAAAGCTTTGTTGTGAAAAACTGAGATTTGGAACTTTGTGTTATTTGTGCATCTTTATTTTGTAAAGATGTTATTTATTTTTACTCGTTTTTTAATTTTATTATTTGGAAATAGCAGAATTTGCACATTATTTTTGTCTGTTTAAAAAAGAAATCATTTATTAAGATCAAACAGTTACTCGGTACTTGAGTAGACTTTTCACCAAATACTTTTTTACTCTTGCTTGAGTCATTTTTTGGATGACTGCTTTTTACTTCTACTTGAGTAATATTATTTTGAAGTAATGCCACTCTAACTTGAGTGCAATTTTTGGCTACTCTACCCGCCTCTGATTTTAATAGTCCTGTTTTTAAGGATTCGGTCCTCTGAGTTGATTCTTTTCTTCATTATGAAATGAGCTGACAGATGACCAGCCAAACTGGGACTTCAAACTCCCACCAATTTCACTCCAACCCGTTTCTTAACGAGAAGCCAATTCTTGCTGGTAATTAAACCCGTTGTTTAATTCCACAGCTTGTTGCTGCTCTCATTCTGCCACAGCAGACATTTCCAAAACTGTTAAATTTCTGTTTTTTCTAAGAACACAATCAAAATGTATTGGTGACCTGAGAGTTCTTTAACATGGCCTTTGTATAACTTCATTTTAATCGTAATTTAACTTAATCCTGATACTCTGTATGTTCAATTCATCATGACAACTATTCATGGTGGCTCTAAAATCCGTATTGACCCCTACTCTCTTTTCTGTTTCTTTTTCCAGTTTCTTTGTGGTGGTGGCCTGCACCACCTCCACCTACTCAAAGCTTCATGATGCTCCAACAATGATGGACGGATTAAAAGGAAGAAGTCTACGTGACCATCATCATCATCAAGCCCTTCCGTGAGAATCCTAAATCCAAAGAGGACTGTTTCATTTATGTTAGGTAGAATGCCCAGAGGGGACTGGGCGGTCTCATGGTCTGGAATCACTACAGATTTTATTTTTTCTCCAGCCGTCTGGAGTTTTTTTTGTTTTTTCTGTCCCCCCTGGCCATTGAACCTTACTCTTATTCGATGTTAAAGTTGATTTATTTTTTATAATTATGTCTTTCATTTTTCTATTCTTTAATATGTAAAGCACTTTGAGCTACTGTTTGTATGAAAATGTGCTATAGAAATAAATGTTGTTGTTGTTGTTCAGCCTTACTGAGACCTTCACCTTTCTTTATTTTCAGATATTGTGTGAGGGGTACAGGTGAGCTGGTCATAGGATGGCTCATTTTGTGTCTTATTATTGGAAAAGGAAAAAGAACCAACTAAGGGGCCTGAATCAAGTTAATTAAAACTAAGACATAATAAGTTAATGAGCAGCAAAGACTGGTCACTAATGAAGAAGATGGTTAGAATGAAAAACAGTGCAGCCCTTCAGGACCGGAGCTCGACACCCCTGCCCTACACAAACCATCCATGACCCTTTCCCTTTAATTTCTGTTATCAATCCCAACTCTGCGTGACCCAAATTCATTCAGCAAGCAACCCAAATTAAGAGCCTGTGATGCAGATCATTCAGCTCAATGTGTTCCCACAACAGAGGATGTCATCACCGTGGAGTGAGGATGCTTACAACTGCTGATAGTGTAATGGACAGCTGGGTTCCCATTCCCGGTCGAGACGACCCTGCTGTATATGTTCCGGGGGAGCAGCCATGGACTTCTCAGTACCTCTCCCAGGACGCTTGGTGGCAGCCTCCCTGGTTGATGATGCCTCCGTTTCCCGCAGGGTTTCATGGAAGATGGAGTTCTCCCCAACCCTGTGGGGACCCAGAATGGCCGCCAGGGGGCAAGGCAGAGATAGTTAAGCCCAGCTGGTTTAATCATCGGCCCCACACGGGAGTGCAATTGGGAACAGGTGAGCAAGCACCAGGAGCACTACTGGGAGGGCCATAAAAGGAGCCAGCAACCACCACTCTGGGCCAGAATTGGGAGGAAGAGGACGAGGCTGTCTGAGAGGATGAGGAGGAGGAGTGGTGGTGCCAGCGGAAGGATTGCTGTGTTTAAAGTAAGGTGCTTTGGGACTGTGTTATACCTGTGGGGTTCACGGGGAAGACGTGCCCCACAGGGGAAGAGTGTTTGGACTGTGTTTAAGTCTTTGGGACTGTGTTGGGCCTGTGGGACACGGGGAAGATGTGCCTCACGGCTGAAGATAAAATAAAGATTTCTGTTCAATTTATACGTGAGAACAGTGAGAATCTGTGCCGGGTCGGGTGCTTATATAGCGCCTTATTCACAATAGAAAGGGGCAACCAAGGCATTGGAGTCTTTTTCATGTTTGATTTATTTTCTCCGAACTGATTTGTTTTTTCTTCCACTTAAATATTGTTGTATATTATTCCATAAAAGCTCACTATAATGGTGGAAAGTCTTATAACGTGATGTTTCTTAATTGCAGCCTTTACGTTAACAAAATGTGAACTTTCAATTGGGATCTATAGATTTTTGATACCCACTGTAGTGGTACTACCATGCAGTGGGGCCGTAACAGAATTTTTTCACAAACGCACACACTTCTCTAATGTGAACATGAACTTACCTCACTAATGATGGCAGTGTCTGTTTTGCTAATAATTAGTGAAACATGCAAGTACACACACCTTTCATGTGTCACACATGCAAGTGAAAATGTCACTGTGCTCTGTACATGTGACAGTAATCCACATTAATAAGAGGACAAGTGTTTGTGTGTCTATCTGGTTGCTATGTGTCTGTCACTCCAACTGATGGTGCACCACTAACATTTGTAGTGATAAAATGCATTGCATTTGTCATTCCAACAGATGGCTCGTCACAAACATCAACACTGCTTTTACGAATCCCATATCAACGTAGAGGCTGATGTGTATCCTTTTTGTGACAGTTGTTCAGTCTTCTACTGTAAACTGATTTCTCTTTGGGATTTTATGCAGGCATCTGCAATGTATGCCTTTAAAGTTCTATAAAATGAATAAGCCAAGTGCATTAATAGATCGACTAGCTGTGCTGACCACCCAAGACAGGCAGAAACCTAAACAATCAATGAAGACCTCTGCATTAATATTTGAAGTGCGCCATCTATTGGGATATATTTTGTAATGCATGTTGTAATAAAGTACTGTACATTGCATTTATCATTCTAACAGATGGCACATCACAAACATTTGTAGTAATAAAATGAAGTTGGTGGATTTCAGGATTCTCTTGTGGTTTCTCTATAGTTGATTTCTTTGGTTAAAGCAATTCATTATAATGTTTTTACACTATAAGCTTGTCTTCCTCCTTTGATTTTGAAGATGATGATGCTATTTGTTTTTCTTATTTTTGTCATTTGATTGTTATTTCACGATCCTTCTAAGCCTCGGTCTTTTTGCTTTGTCAGTGTCAGGACAAGTGAGAAGGAGTATTGTTTCAAACTATTATGATTGGATGTACAAAGTGATCATTCACATCTACCAGACTGGACTCCTGTGTTTCTGTATGATGACAGTTATCTAATGAGCATGGCGGTGGGGTCAGGTTCGACTCTCTTCTCAGCCCAAAGTTTTTTTCAGTGCAGGTAGAGCAGTAAAAGTAGTGCAAGGCAGTCTAGTGTATGACTGTGACTTTAAAATTTGGCAAAAGCATAATGTGTGCCATTTGGTCCTGCTGACTCTTTACTCACACTGCAGGGACTTGGAATGTTTGGTTGAAAATCTGTGTTAGTTGGTGATAACATTCACTAGGGGGCAGCGTTACTACAATAATCTCTGGCCTTAAGTACATTACAGGAGAAGCTTTGATTGCTGCAGACGTTCAGATAAACAATACCGCCCAACACACACACCCCCATAGACCGACACCTTTATTCCTTACTTTATTGAGTGATTTGTCCAGAGGCACAGGAAAATGTTTTTAAGGAGCATGTTGTTCTGTCACCATAAAGAACATTTCTGACGTCATTACATTTGGTTTATTAATAGTGGGTGTGTTTTGAAGAAATAGACTTGGCATTGTGTACATTAATTATGTATGACACACTGTGCACATGAATCACACGCTTAGAACTGATTTAAGTGTCCTATTTTATAGAACTCCTCAGAGAGAAAGAGAATGCACTATGAGATGACTGAGAAAGGACAATGCAATATATATATATATATTTAATAAAATTAGGGTACAACTACTTCATCCATCACATTGGTTGTATTTTATGCAACTTCTAGCAACATCAAAAAATTACGGGAGTTTAAAAATATTACATTCACAAAAAGCATCGCAAACTCCTTGGCATTAAAATTGATTTATTTCTTGAGCTTCTGTAAAGTTTAATTTCTACCTGTGGTCAAATATCTATTATAAAGTGCCTTTCAAATCTATCTATCTATCTATCTATCTATCTATTATATAGTGCCTTTTAAATCTATCTATCTATCTATCTATCTATCTATCTATCTATCTATCTATCTATCTATCTATTATATAGTGCCTTTCAAATCTATCTATCTATCTATCTATCTATCTATCTATCTATCTATCTATCTATCTATCTATCTATCTATCTATTTATCTATTATATAGCGCCTTTCAAATCTATCTATCTATCTATCTATTATATAGTGCCTTTCCTATCTATCTATCTATCTATCTATCTATCTATCTATCTATTATATAGCGCCTTTCATATCTATCTATCTATCTATCTATCTATCTATCTATCTATCTATCTATTTATCTATTATATAGTGCCTTTCAAATCTATCTATCTATCTATCTATCTATCTATTATATAGCGCCTTTCATATCTATCTATCTATCTATCTATCTATCTATCTATCTATCTATCTATCTATCTATTATATAGTGCCTTTCCTATCTATCTATCTATCTATCTATCTATCTATCTATCTATCTATCTATCTATCTATCTATCTATCTATCTATCTATCTATCTATCTATCTGTTGTATGCAGCAGCAAAAAGCAGAATGAAGCAGACATCAAAGTACAAATGTCCTACAAATGGCCACAGACATGCCGTCTTCCTGCCTGACGTGCCTCCATTTGTCATTTTCTTTAATGACTCAGTGGCTCAGTCCTTTTCATCAGTGGTGCTGATATTATTTTGATATTATTTCAGCGTTATTTTTTGAGATATCTAGTATTATTGCAGGCTTTACTATGTTTCGCCCCCTGCAACCCTTAAGGTAATTAAGAGGTTTTGATAATTGATTGGTTAGACGATTAAACTTACACATCACACTGATATACATTTTAGCCATTTTTGGCTCTCCAAAAAGTCTGATGTTCCCAGACGGCTGTGGATGGCTTGTTATTAGCAAATACTCAAAACAGAGCACTCTCCTCTGTCACCGGTACCAATTGTCAGTGGTTTTATGTCATGTGAGAATCATTTTTTCTTGTCTTTAGAACGTAACTCATCATAGACCTAAGGTGCTATGGCCTCCAGTAGGGGGCGCTCAGAATCCACCACCCCGTTTTATCAAGTCTGTGAGATTTTTTTGTCCTTATGTCTTGTTTTCCAGGTCTGCAGAATCAAACAAAATATTTAAACATGAATCAGAATATGAATCCTAGGAGCATGAAGTGAGATGTTTAGAATCAGGAGAACAACTAAAGTGCTACATGTGGGCAAAAGGAACCTCAGTTTTAAATACAGGGTAGGAGACTCAGTCCTACAGAAAGAAGCCTCTGAGAAGGATTTAGGGGTTCATGTTGAGACACAATGTTCTCAATGTGCAGAAGCAACTAAATGGATAAACAAAATCTTAGCCTATATTGTAAGAATCGAGGAATGTTATGCTTAGACAATACGTATAATACACTAATAAAACCACATCTGGAGTGTTGGGCTCACCACACTATGAAAAAGCAACAGCAGCACTTGAAGGTGTGCACAGGAGAGCAGCCAGTAGCATCCCAGGACTTGAGGACGTGTCCTACTGTGACAGACTCAGAAAATGAAACCTCTTCAGTCTTGAGCTAAAGAGACTGCTTGAGGACCTCATGGAGGACGTCACAATTCTCAAAAGCGTTGAAGACGTAGATCAGAATTCTTTCAAACTACTTGTCGTGTTATGTACTGTGAAAGTTAGTTTTTACTGATCAATATGATTTTTACAAATTGGTTATATATTTATTATATTGAATAACTATCCTTGTTATCTGTTACTACACTTTTAGATAGCGTTTTAATGAAGCCTCTTGATTTGTGACGTAGTCCTGCTGCTACTTCTCTGAAAGGACAAGTATTGATAAGAAAACCAGTGCAATGCAGGGTAGCAGAATCCTGACTCCAAGGGTCATGTTTAAAAGTAACTAGCAAGGACAGGAGAAATGAAGGTTGAACTTTCCACAGGAGCTGCTGATTCAGCTTTACCCAGCAGTCATTGAGTCTCTCTGTTCTCAGCGCCTCCATGACAGGGTGGTTCAGATCAGTGACTAAACAGGATAAAAACAGGCCACATTGAATAATCAGGTCTGCCGAAAATATCATTGGTGCCAGCCTGCCCACCTTACAGGACCTGTATTATTCCAGAGTCATGAAACTGGCTAGGAAAATCACTACTGACCCCTCACATGCAGGCCACAACCTTTTTGAGCTTTTTCCATTAGCCAGGCATTACAGGTTACCGTATATTCTCGTTGATAAGTCGGGCTTGATTTTACTGTATAATTTCCAGTATTTTATAATGTCGGTCGTATAAGTCGTATGTGGGAGACTCGCGCTGTTGGTCCAAGAGATTACGATACGCTAACACCCACCTGAGAGAGTAACCATAGGGCACACAGCCTTTTATTGCATATTCCACAAACTCTTTGCTTCATTGTGGTAGAAATACGAGGACATTTAATATATCATTAGTGTAAGCGGTTTGAAACGGCAGCCATCAATTAAAGAAAATATTTTTGTGAAATTGACTGAAGATTATGGAAGATACCTAATGAAAATTTTGTTTTCAGTATTTCATTGTTGATTAGCACATACAAATTAAGAAATGTACTGTATTCTGTATGTGACAGTCTTGATCCTAAAGGCCTAATAAGGTACATACCGTATATAATAATAATAATAATAATAATTCTTTGCATTTATATAGCGCTTTTCTCACTACTCAAAGCGCTCAGCAATTGCAGGTTTAGGGCCCAACAGAGCAGAGTCCCTTTTGGCGTTTACGGGATTCGAAAAGGCAACCTTTCGATTGCCAGTGCAGATCATTAGCCTCAGAGCCACCACTCCATATAAGTCGGGACTTGATTTTACCGTATAATTTCCTATATTTTATAATGTCAGTCGTATAAGAAACTCCCGCTGCTCCAAGAGATTATGATACGCTAACGCCCACCTGAGAGAGTAACCACAGAGCACATGGCCTTTTTGTTTTCTATGTATCCTGCCTACGTGACCACACGGTAAGACCCGAACTATTCTGAAGCGACGTTTGCACTGATTTGTGTTTTTTGTATCTCACACCCTCATGCACCTTTATCGTAAGAGCATCCCTTATCTACGATGGAGCGTTCGATCAGAAGAAAATATGAAGCTGGTTTGAAATTAAACGTCGTGGAAGTGGCAAAAGAAATTAGTAACTGCGCTGCTGCAACAAAATTCGATGCGTCTGAGAAACTGATGTGAGATTGGAGGATGCAAGAAGATGTAAAAAAAAAAATTTAAGTGGCACATTTTTGAACGGCCATATAAGTCAGGGACTGATTTAATGATCAATTTTTCAGGTTTCAAGACCCGACTTATATGTGACTATCAACGGTAGTATATGCCAAAACAAAAAGTTATAAGAACAGTTTTTCAAACAGGCCATCAAGCTTTTTTTTTTTTTTTTCAGTGTTTATTTCAGCTTTTCTTGCACTGGGCTGCAGTCTGTACTTTATATGCATTGTCACACACGTGTGCATGGGAGGCAGCTAGAAGGACCAAAAGAACGTAATTCCACGCCAGGCCAGGGGGTGGCAGGGGTGCAGTAAACCTTTCTCTTTTATCTCTGCAGCTCAGACACGGGAAATTCTGCATGATTCTGACAACGCCACTTCCAGTTCTGGATCCCGATGACGTCACATCTGCCAACCTGCTTTAAAAGACAAACAACCTCCACTTGTATTCAGTTCTGTCTTGGACTCAATTTTGTACACAACTCTGCATCACATTTGCCTTTTGCAGCCAGGAATTAAGTATACTGGTGGCTGCCCCAAACCTTTTTTTCGTGTGTCAAGGCTGTTAATTTCACAGTACAGGTATATATGTATCCCTACAGATTTTATTTTTTCTCCAGCCGTCTGGAGTTTTTTTGTTTTTTCTGTCCCCCCTGGCCATTGAACCTTACTCTTATTCGATGTTAATGTTGATTTATTTTGTTTTATAATTGTGTCTTTCATTTTTCTATTCTTTAATATGTAAAGCACTTTGAGCTACTGTTTGTATGAAAATGTGCTATATAAATAAATGTTGTTGTTGTTGTATATATACAGTATATATATATATATATATATATATATATATATATATATTGTGGAGTTGAACCCGGACACAGACAGACAGACATCTTAAGTTCACCCAACACACTCATTTATTTACACTATTTACAATAAATACTTCACGTGCACCCCCAGTGCCTCCAGCACCGATCCCCCTCAATCCAGGCCTCACAGTCCTTTGTGCCTTTCTGGCCGCCTCCAGTGCTCTCTCCAGCTCCGTCTCTCTTCCACCCGACTTCCGCTTCTGACTGAAGGGAGGCGGCCCCTTAAATAGGAACCCGGATGGGCTCCAGCTGCTTCCCGGCACTCCTCCACAGACACGCCCCAGTGTGGCGGAAGTGCTGGCTGCGCACCCGAAAGCCCTCCGGGTGTCCCCTGTCTTCTTTCCCCTAGCACTTCCTGCTGTGGCGGAAGTGCTGGGCTCCAGGGTTGTTCAGGCACTGGGGCGCCGCCTGGCGGTGGCTATGGGTCCCTACAGGGCTGAGCTTCCAAGCCCTCTACTCATGGCCCCCAACGTAACCAGGGTGGTTGCCCGCTCGCGGCCTGGAGGAGGTACAAGCCCTCCTTCGGTCCTCCTGGGCTTCCGGGGTGGGCTCCAGCCCCGGCCGGATGCCACAATATATATATATATACAGCATATATATACTGGCCAATGCCCGCTGTAGCATACAGTGGTGTAAGAATAGGAATGGAAAACGGTGAGAAAGGAATTCAGAAATCAAGAAGAAAGAAATACTTCCTGAAAGGCACAGTTGTGAATAGGTGTTTTGCTGGAGACGACAGATAATGACTCTGACCGTGGCTGAAGACTGGTTGTTGTAGATTAACGCAAATCTTTGCAAACATTTGTCCTTGGTACTTGTAAATAGTCATGGAGTAGGCAAGTCTGAGTGGGAATTGTGTTCGTTTAAATTCAAAAGGGAGATTGGTGTCGGAAGGAAGGAGAGAGATTCTGGGAATGAAGATTGTTTCAGAATTTTGGAAACGAAACGGGGGGTTGTATTGTGGTAATAATGCCTAGCTCTCTACTCTTGTAGAACCAAGGAAGAAAAATAATCCACTCACACCATCAACAACTCCCTCCCTGGAAAACGACTGCACAACAAGATACACTTCCGGTCCTATTCTGATGACGTCACTTCCGTCCAGCCCAAATGACGTCACTTCTGGTCTCTCTTTGATGACGTCACTTCCTGCCACATCATCTCCAACTGCCATTTTGCCTACTATATAAAAGCCATCCATTTTGATGCTCTGTTGTCGAATGTCTGATTGAATTTTGAATCTATTTTGACCATTTATTGCATCCAAGCAATGTACGGGGCAATTCCCCAACACTTTATGTTTTGTTTGTGATCTTATTTCATCACAACCGTTTGTGTCAAGAAATAACCCACTGATAGGAACAGGCAGTTGCCGGATCCTGGAATACAGATGACGTTGTACAAAAACCCATCGACAGAGAAGATACTGTCGTTCATTTTATAACAAAGGCTTAGGAAACAACTGTCGCAGTATAACGAAAATAGCAAGGAGCGAAACCAATGCCAATAGTCGAGAGAGTACCTTCCTGTAGCAGGCTATAGAAAAGACTCCCAGACGCACACATGGCTGAAGTGAAAGGTCATGCAGTCAGGCTAGATATAGGGCGGAGATGTGACACCATTGGAGTCAAGAGAGAGGAGCGGGGAACGCGGTAGTCCGAAGGAGGAATAGGAATCGAGAAATGCGGCGTGGGGGTGTATGGGAGGCCACAGGCAGCGTGGGGTTGGGTTTGGAAGAGGACGAATAGGAATCGAGAAATGCCATGTGGGCTGTGTGTGTGTGTGGGGGGGTTAGGGGGAGACCGGTTTTGAAGAGAGAGCAGGACAAACCAGAAGAGAAATATATATATATTTCTGAATTTTAAATCTCATATTCATCAGACCACTAGGATAGCATTTTTTCACTTAAACATAGCTAAAGTTAAACCTCTTATATCACTGAAAGATGCTGAGAAATTAATTCACGCTTTTGTTTTCAGTCGACTAGATTACTGTAATGCACTCCTCTCAAGACTACCCAAAAAAGACATCAATCACTTGCAACGAGTGCAGAATGCAGCTGCTAGAATCCTAACTGGGAAAAGAAAATCCGAACACATTTCTCCAGTTTTGATGTCACTACACTGGTTGCCTGTGTCATTCAGGATTGACTTTAAAATTCAGCTTATGGTTTATAAAGCCTTAAATAATCGCGCTCATTCTTATACATTGGAATGTCTGACGCGTTATATTCCAAATCGTAACCTTAAATCCTCAAATGAGTGTCTCCTTAGAATTCCAAGAACAAAACTTAAAAGAAGTGGTGAGGCGGGCGGCCTTCTGCTGTTATGCACCTAAAATCTGGAATAGCCTGCCATAGGAATTCATCAGGCTGATACAGTAGAGCAGTTTAAAACACTGCTGAAAACACATTACTTTAACATGGCCTTTTTATAACTTCAATTTAACTTAATCCTGATACTCTGTATGTTCAATTCATCATAATAACTATTCATGGTGGCTCTAAAATCCGTACTGACCCCTACTCTCTTTTTCTGTTTCTTTTTCCGGTTTCTTTGTGGTGGCAGCCTGCGCCACCTCCACCTACTCAAAGCTTCATGATGCTCCAACAATGATGGATGGATTAAAAGGCAGAAGTCTACGTGACCATCATCATCAAGTCCTTCCGTGAGAACCCTAAATCCAAAGAGGACTGTTTCATTTATATGAGGCAGAATGCCCAGAGGGGTCTGGGTGGTCTCATGGTCTGGAACCCCTGTAGATTTTATTTTTTCTCCAGCCGTCTGGAGATTTTTTTTTTTCTGTCCACCCTGGCCATTGGACCTTACTCTTATTCTATGTTAATTAATGTTGACTTTTATTCGTTTTTACAACTCTTTACAGATGTCACACACAACCCATTGCCCCCGCACCAAATCACCCACAAGTCCAGGCCTCTTTGTCCAATGTTCACTCCTCTCCTACGAGCTACATCCACTTCCACCCGACTCCAGCCTCTGAATGGAGGAAGGCGGCCCCTTTTATGTTCACCTGCACGTGCTCCTGGTGCCTCCTGATGAGCTTCCGGCGGCATTTCCTGATGTGGCGGAAGTGCTGCACGAGCACCCAGAAGCACTCCGGGTGTCCCTGGTTTTCCATCCTCCAGCACCTCTGGGTGTGGCAGAAGTGCTGAGATCCTGGGCTTATCAGGCTTCTGAGCGCCCCCTGGCGGTGAGCACAGGCTCCTATAGGGTTGAGCTTCCATGCTCTGTTCTTGTGGTCCCCATACCAACCAGGGCGGGCTGCCCTCACATGGTCCAGAGGAGGCGTAGTCCCTCTTCTGGTGCTTACGGGTGTCCCGGCTGGGTACCGCTTGCCACTATGGTGCATCTCAATAAATTACAATATCATTGAAAACTTAATTTATTTCAGTAATTCAATTCAAAAATTGAAACTCATATATTAAATACTGTAGGTTCATTACACACAGAGTGATATATTTCCAGCGTTTATTTCTTTTCATTTTGCTGATTATGACCTACAGGTAAAGAAGACTCAAAATTCAGTATCTCAGAAAATTAGAATATTACTTAAGACCAATAAAGTAATTATTTTTAATACAGAATTGTTGTCCTACTGAAAAGTATGTTGATGTATGCACTCAATATTCGGTCGGTGCTCCTTTTGCATGAATTACTGCATCAATGCGGAGTGGCATGGAGGTGATCAGCCTGTGGCACTGCTGAGGTGTTATGGAAGCCCAGGACGCTCTGATCGTTGCCTTCAGCTTGTCTTCATTATTGGCTCTGGTGTCTCTCATCTTCCTCTTGACAATACCCCATAGATTCTCTATGGGGTTTAGGTCAGGTGAGTTTTCTGGCCAATCAAGCACAGTAATACCATGGTCATTAAACCAGGTATTGGTACTTTTGGCAGTGTGGGCAGGTGCCAAGTCCTGCTGGAAAATGAAATCAGCATCTCCATAAAGCTTGTCAGTGAACAGAAGCATGAAGTGCTTTCAGATATCCTGGTAGACGGCTGTGCTGACTTTGTTCTTGATAAAACACAGTGGACCAACACCAGCAGATGACACGGCTCGCCAAATCATCACTGGACACTGGACCTCAAACAACTTGGATTCTGTGTCTCTCCGCTCTTCCTCCAGACTCTGGGACCTTCATTTACAAATTAAATGCAAAATCGACTTTCATCTGAAAAGAGAACTTTGGACCACTGAGCAACAGTCCAGTCTGTTTTCTCCTTAGCCCAGGTAAGACATTTTTGATGTTGTCTGTGGTTCAGGAGTGGCTTGACACAAGGAATTCTGTGACAGTTGTAGCCCACGTCCCCAGATACGTCTGAGTGTGGTAGCTCTTGAAGCGCTGACTCCAGTCGCAGTCCACTCCTTGGGAATCTCCCCCAAATTCCTGAATGGGCTGCGCTTATCCCTGTTGCTTGTGCACATTTTCCTGCCAATTTTTTTTTCTTCCACTCAACTTTCCATTATTATGCTTGGATTCAGCACTCTGTCAACAGCCAGCTTCTTTAGCAATGGCCTTTTGTGGCTTATCGTCCAATGACAGTCTTCTGTGACATGATTGTGTGGCCTACTGAACCAGACGGAGGGACTATTTCAAGGCTCAGGACCCCTTTGCTGGTGTTTTGGGCTAATTAGCTGAGTGGAGTGTCACACCAGGAGTTTACAATATTAAACTTTTTCCACAATATTCTTTTACTGAATTTGGAGTTTTCATTAGCTATAAGCCATAATCATCCATCCATTATCCAACCCGCTATATCCTAATTACAGGGTCATGGGGGTCTGCTGGAGCCAATCCCAGCCAACACAGGGTGCAAGGCAGGAAACAAACCCCAGGCAGGGCACTAGCCCACCGCAGGGCACACATACACACACATGTCAGTCACACACAAGGAGCAATTTTAGGATTGCCAATGCATGTCTTTGTGCTGTGGGAGGAAACCCGGGCAAACTCGGGGAGAACACGCAAACTCCACAAAGGGAGGACCTGGGAAGAGGACAGCAGCGCTACCCACTGCGCCACCGTGCCACCCTAAGCCATAATCAGCAAAATGAAAAGAAATAAACGCTTGAATGTGTGTGTAATGAATCTATACAATATATGAGTTTCACTTTTTGAATTGAATTACTGAAATAAATGAACTTTTCAATGATATTCTAATTTATTGAGATGCACCTGCTGTATATGTCTTTTGTTTCTCGGTCAGGTGTGTGACTAACTGCTGTGTGTATGTCGATTATGATTGGAGAGTCAAATTTCTTGTATGCGTGAATACTTGGCCAATAAATCAGATTCTGATTCTGATTCTAATGGCTCACTTCTGTAATTGATAAGTGTATTTAAGAAGTGTTACCAGCATCTGTAAGTCAGTCATAGCTTTCCATGCACCGAGTGACTCCACGTGCTTGTCAATAAAGGTATTCTTCTCATCCGGGACTGGCTTTGTGATTTAACTTTGACAGAACACAAGCACACCAGCAAAAGTTATGGGGAAGAGCATTTAGGCCTAAAACCAGGAAGCACTTCTCTCCTCAAAGAGTTGTGAAACAACAAACCGGGACAAACTACCAAGACATGGAGTTGAAGAAGAAACTTTGATGACCTTGATGAATGGAGCTGCAGGTGGCAGCTACAACTTTGGACCCTTCTACGCTAAAACACACTTGATGGAACAAATGCTTTATTGATGCCGAGGGGAAGTTTTCTTGGTCCCAGTAGCATTATAGGGTTAGGGTTAGTGCAAAAGAGTAAAAAGCAAAGGTGCAAACGATCGCAAAAATAAATCCCTGGGCTGTAACGTCAGTGTAATGTCTAGTGTCCCTAAAGATCTATTGTCTCGAAGCCATCTTGTAAATTATAACTGGCAAGTCCAGAGATAAGCATTTACAGTTTGGTAGCTGCGGACCCGCAGTAGAGCTTCTTAACACACAATTGTGAGATGACTTTGTGACTTCTTCATGAAGTAGATGGCCAGTGTTACTCGTGATGGCCTCCAGTTCTGTTTTTGAGCCACTGTCTCCAGTGAGGCTAGGATTAGTCCTGGTTCAGGAACCTGCGTGGCCCGTACTTCTACTTGAATGTGGTGCTGTAATTACATATAATCAGCCCGAGTGTGATTTTTCAGTTCAGTGGGACCGCAGTAAGTTTCTACTCCCCACTAAAATATTACCCTCCTGTGGCTCTGAAAGTGATTTCTATACCAATCAGGATGAAAGCATACTAGAACATGGACTTTCAACCATCTTGCTTATCATACAGTGCATTATTAGAAGAGTAACAGTCTGGTTATTACAAAGTTGATGGCTTGTTTTGTGTGTTTGTGAAGGACAACTATCTGGAACTAATCAAGTGATTTTGATCATTCCGATTGCACTAAATGGAGAAAAAAAGTCGAGCTTTGCATTGGCACAGCTCTTCATTTTAAACCATGGGAAGGAAATTTATGAGGTTTTCTGAAATTCAATCTGCTTCTGGTGGCACTTGCGGTTAGCTTTGATGCCTCAAAGCTCCAGAGCCCTGAGCTAGACATGACTTCTTTGGAGTTTGTGCGTTCCACTAATGCTATGTTGGCGTTTCTTGGGGTACTCGGGCTTTCCACCCATTTCCCAAAATTAATTTACACCCCTAAACTGAGACACATGAGTGAGTGGGTGTACCCTGTGGATGGGTCACCACCCTGCACCAAATGCTGCTAGGATAGTCTTCATCTACACATAACGCTAAGTAATTTATAAATACCTGGGGGCCCATCTGAGCTGAACTGGTGAGCCATTACAGACCAGCTATAGAAAATGGGGTCAGAACAGGCACCTCATTGTAGAAAGTGCAAGTTTTTTCTAGTACAGACAGAGTGCCCCTTCACAAGAAAAGAAGAACCTATGATTGTCTATGAAATAACTTGAAACTGACAAACGTGGCACCCATCATTGCTTATTTCATATGTATATATATTATTTTTTATTTTTTATTTTGTTTTTTACTGTGGTGGGCTGGTGCCCTGCCCAGGGTTTGTTTCCTGCCTTGTACCCTGTGTTGGCTGGGATTGGGTCCAGAAGGTCCCCGTGACCCTGTGGTTAGGATATAGAGGGTTGGATAATGGATGGATGGATATTTTTTTTTATTATATTGATTTAATTAAAATCAAACAACTTCTTCTTTTGGCTGCTCTCATTAGGAGTTGCCACAGAGGATCATCTTCTTCCATATCTTTCTGTCCTCGTCATCTTGCTCTGTCACCCCCATGACCTTCATATCCTCTCTCACCACATCCATAAACCTCCTCTTAGGCCTTCCTCTTCCTCTTACCTGGCAGCTCTATCCTTACCATTGTTCTCCCAATATACCCAGCATCTCTCCTCTGCACATGTCCAAACCAACTCAATCTCACCTCTCTGACTTTGTCTCCAAACCGTCCCACCTGAGCTGACCCTCTGATGTCCTCATTTCTAATCCTGTCCATCCTCATCACACCCAATGCAAATCTTGGCATCTTTAACTCTGCCACCTCCAGCTCTGTCTCCTGCTTTCTGGTCAGTGCCACCGTCTCCAGCCCATATAACATAGCTGGTCTCACTACCGTCCTGTAGACCTTCACTTTCACTCTTGCTGATACCCGTCTGTCACAAATCACTCCGGACACTCTTCTCCACCCACTCCACCCTGTCTTCACTCTCTTTTTCACTTCTCTTCCACAATTCCCATTACTCTGTACAGTTGATCCCATGTATTTAAACTCCTCCACCTTCGCCAATTCTACTCCCTCATCCTCACCATTCCACTGACCTCCCTCTCATTCACAAACACGTATTCTGTTGTTGTTCCTACTGACCTTCATTCCCCTCCTCTCTAGAGCATATCTCCACCTCTCCAGGGTCTCCTCAACCGGCTCCCTACTCTGGCAACAGATCACAATGTCATCAGCAAACATCACAGTCCATGGGGACTCCTGTCTAATCTCATCTCTCAAACTGTCCATCACCATTGCAAATAAGAAAGGGCTCAGAGCCGATCCCTGATGTAATCCCACCTCTGCGTTGAATGCATCCGTCACTCCTACCGCAGACCTCACCATGGTCACACTTCCCTCTTGCATATCCTGTGCAACTCTTACGTACTTCTCTGCCACTCCCGACTTCCTCATACAATAGCTCCTCTCTTGTCACCCTGTCAGATGCTTTCTCCAGGTCCACAAAGACACAATGCAACTCCTTCTGGCCTTCTCTAAACTTCTCCATCAACATCCTCAGAGCAAACATCACATCTGTGGTGCTCTTTCGTGGCATGAAACCATCCTGCTGCTCACTAATCATCACCTCACTTTTGAACCACCACTTTCTAACCCGCTGAATCCGAATACAGGGTCACGGGGGTCTGCTGGAGCCAATCCCAGCCAACACAGGGCACAAGGCAGAAACCAATCCTGGGCAGGGTGCCAACCCACCGCAGGACACACACAAACACACCCACACACCAAGCACACACTTGGGCCAATTTAGAATTACCAATCCACCTAACCTGCATGTCTTTGGATTGTGGGAGGAAACCGATGCAGACATGGGGAGAACATGCAAACTCCACGCAGGGAGGACCCGGAAAGCGAACCCGGGTCTCCTAACTGCGAGGCAGCAGCGCTACCACTGCGCCACCCCACTTTTGAACCGAGCTTATTAAAATCAAATAATATTCCATAGAAAAAACTCAAGTTTTACAAAAAAAGAAGGTGCAAAACAAATCAACCCCCGCCCCTGAGAAAGAGAGGCCGGCAGTATAAAACTTTAAGGTAGTAAAAATAAGTAAATAGATAAATTAATAAATGAATAAACATAAAAGGAGTAAAAGAGGGGAGAGAATCCACTTCCTCAGTTTAAATGCTTATTCTAAAACGTCATTGATTCAATCCTGCCAGGTTCTGAAAAAGTTTCCTACAGATCCTTTAAGTGCAAATTTGATTTTTTTCCAGTTTCAAATTGTAAATAACATTTCTTATTTAACACAAATCTGACTTTTCTTTTGAATTTCGATTCAACAAAATTTTACAAATAATAACACAAATGAAAATGGCATGAAAAAAAATGATACTAAAATTTTGTTGCACAACTTATGGAGTTTTCAATCACTGTAGACAAACCATTCCTGGAGCTCTCCATGAGACTTCTGCGCCCACTCATCTTGTGAAAACTGCTCCAGCCGTGTCAGGTTTGGAGGGGGTCTTCTCCAGACAGCACGTTTCAGTTTTTTCCATAGATGTTCAATGGGATTCAAATCAGGGCTCCTAGAAGGCCACTTCATAATAGTCCCATGTTGTGTTCTTAGCTGTTCTTGAGGCCGTTTAGCTGTGTGTTTTGGTTCCTTATCCTTTTGGATGGTCCATAACCTGCAATTGAGACAGAGCTTTCTAACACAACAGGACATTTCACTCCAGAATGTCTTGATAGTCTTGAGATTTCATTGCTCTGCGCACAGACGCAAGGCACCCTGTGCCAGATGCAGCAAAGCAGCTCCAGAACATAACCAAGCCTCCTCCATGTTTTGCAGTTGGTATGGTTGTCTTTTCTTTGAAAGTTTCATTTTCTCACTTGTGGACATGTGGCTGATGTGACTTGCCAAAAAAGCTCCAGTTGGGTCTCATCTGTCCAAAGGACGTTCTCCCAGAAGCATTGTGGCTTTTCAATATGCATTTTAGCAAATTGCCATCTGGCATTTTTATGTTTTTCTTTCAACAGTGGAGTCCTCCTGAGTCTTTTTCCATTGAGACCAATGTCACTAAAGAAGTGACAGATGGTGTTATCAGACATTGATGATAATTGATTTTGGAGTTCAGCTCATATCTCTTTGGAAGTTGTCCTTGGCTTTTCGTCTGCCACTCTCACTATTTTTCTTCCCATTCTGGGGTTGATTTTCTGGGGATGTTGGCTACAGTCCCATAAACTTTAAACTTCTTAATAATCTTTGCCATTGTTGTCACATGAACATCAAGCTGCTTGGAGATGGTGGTCTTCTAGCCTTTGCCTTTCTGATCTCCTCACACAACTCTCTCCTTTGCTTTCTCTGGTCCATGTTCAGTGTGGGCCGCACGATGACACCAAACAACAGAGTGACGATTTTTCTCCATTTGAAATGGCTGAATAACTGATTGCATGATTGGAGACACGTGTGTAATCCGAATTCAAGAAAACAGCGAGTTTAAAAAATCCCTCATATCCAATTTTTGAAGATCTTTTCTAAGGGGGTCCCAACAAACGTGTGCAGGAATCTCTTTGTAGAATAAACAACACTTGATCTCTTGTCACACTTGATTAGTTTGACATACTAAAGGCATGCAGGTACACAGAGGGCAATGTCTTTTCATGTCATTACTTTTTAGGAGGAGCAGACAGCTTTCCCAATGAACTGTGAGGGGGCCAACAAATTTGTCCATGTCTATATTTGGGACACAGCTGGATATTTTTTAACACTCACTAATGGCACGTGTTTTCTCTTCTGAGCTGTTGGCTGCTGGGTAACAGCAGATGCCTGAATAAACCATAGAAAAGTCAGTCAGTCATTTTCCAACCCGCTATATCCTTACACAGGGTCATTGGGTCTGCTGGAGCCAATCCCAGCCAACACAGGGTGCAAGGCAGGAACAAATCCCAGACAGGGCACACATACCAAGTACACACTAGGGACAAATTAGGATCGCCAATGCACCTAACCTGCATGTCTTTCGACTACAGGAGGAAACCCACGCAGACAAAGGGAGAACATGCAAACTTCACATAGGGAAGACCCGGGAAGTGAACCCAGGTCTCCTTACTCCGAGGCAGCAGCACTACCACTGCGCCACCATGACGCCCACCATAGAAAAGTGTGATACGAATCCAAGAAAACAGCGAGTTTGAAAAATCCCTCAAATCCAGTTATTGAGGATCTTTTCTAAGGGGGTCCCAACAAATGTGTCCAGGCCACTTTTAAATCTCTTTGCAGAATAAGCAACACTTGATCTCTTGTCACACTTGATGACATATGAAAGGCATGCAGGTACACAGAGGGACAATCACTTTTCAGGAGGGGCAGACAGCACTTTCTCAATGAACTGGAAGAGGGCCAACAAATTTGTCCACGTCTGTATTTGGCACACAGCTGGATATTTTTTAACACTCACTAATGGCCGGTGTTCTCTTCTAAGCCGTTGGCTGCTGGGTAATGGCAGATGCCTGAATAAACTGGGAGGATTCCAGGACTGAAGGAGGCAGCAATAGAAAAAAGGATGTAAAAGCCATTTAGATTAGTTAGGTTATGTTAAATTGATAGAAGTATTTTAATAGTTATATTCAAAAGTGGGCAGCACGGTGGCGCAGTGGGTAGCGCTGCTGCCTCGTAGTTAGGAGACCCAGGTCCTCCCTGCGTGGAGTTTGCATGTTCTCCTCGTGTCTGTGTGGGTTTCCTCCGGGTACTCCAGTTTCCTCCCACAGTCTAAAGACATGAAGGTTAGGTGGATTAGTGATTCTAAATTGTCCCTAGTGTGTGTGTGCCCTGCGGGTGGGCTGGTGCCCTGCCCAGGGTTTGTTTCCTGCCTTGTGACCTGTGCTGGCTGGGATCGGCTCCAGCAGACCCCCGTGACCCTGTAGTTAGGATATAACGGGTTGGATAATGGATGGATGGATATTCAAATGTTGTCTATACATTAGTATGTAGTTAATGGAAGGTTCTATTATAACCCCATACAAGATGACCTGTAAATGGAATATTCTAATTATTGTTTGTCAATCTGACTAGAGACGAGTTCAGTCAATGATCTGCCTGGCAGTTGGTAAGGCATGGAGGGCAAACAGTTTCATACCGTCCTGAACGTATTAAACGTATTGAACGTACTGACTGTACAGAAATTTAATGAAGTGAAGCCTATGGACGTTTGTGATACGAATCCAAGAAAACAGCGAGTTTGAAAAATCCCTCAAATCCAATTATTGAGGATCTTTTCTAAGGGGGTCCCAACAAATGTGTCTAGGCCATTTTAGAATCTCTTTGCAGAATAAGTAACATTTGATCTCTTGTCACACTTGCATTGCTTTGCTCGATGACATATGAAAGGCATGAAGATACACGGGGACAATGGGGGGGACAATGGCTTTTCATGTCATCACTTTTCAGGAGGGGCAGACGGCACTTTCTCAATGAGCTGGAACGGGGCCAACAAATTGGTCAATGTCTGTATATGGCCCAGCTTTTAAGTATAGAATGTAACTGAAGTTTAACATGAAAACATAAAACAGCTAAGACTTTAATGAAACAGAGACAAAACCTTTCTTCTCTTTTTCTGCCTTTCATTCTGCATATGCTATATCTTTGTTCTGAATTTTTGTTATTTGTTCTTTTTTGAATTTTCAGTCTTGCCACCGGGGGGACAAACAGGCCCAACTTGGTGCCGGTCCCAAGCCCAGATAAATAGAGAGGGTCAGTGTCAGGAAGGGCATGTTAGGGGCTTATGTGTACTTCACGCTCAGAACGTGTACGTTTATGCATCATGGCTGCCACACGCGTTCATTTGACGCGTCCTCTGAGCAGGTCCTCAGAAAGTAACGTGACGTGTGCGTGAGTTGCAGTACCAGCAAAAAGTCGGGGGGCGCAGTGTGATCAGATTTGGAATGTGACTATCAACATGTGACAGAAAGCCGCTTTGAGGGTTGATTTGAGCGCTTTGATTTCTGATGAATGGTTCAATGCGGTGACGCAAAATGCCGACATACAAATGCAATTGTGGTGCTTTTACATTCAGGTGTCGCATATTCCCCATCGTAATGACGTGATACATTTTAAAAGTCTCACATACCGTCTTTTGTGCAGTCTTTTTTTTGGCACCTTAACAACAGTATCAGAATGTACGGCAGTGTATTTGAGCTACAGAGAAAAAAAAATTAAGGATGTGGTGAAAAGGTGTATTTTTCGACTATTAAAGTTCATGTTTTGGCTTTGATTTCGAAATGTCCACTTTAACCTCGTAGTTTATTTTATCATTAAAGTAGAGCCTCGTAAACCTCATCTTAAAACTGACCCTGTTGTTAATCGCTACGCACTTCTGGTGCTTCCTCCTGACCTGACAGCAGCGGCAGGCAGCGATCGCCACACAGAACACATCACATTCATGATATTCCAGCTCTCTGCACATTTAGAATCCTAAGATTTCTACTTGATAAGACTTTCACGATGAAATGCATTAAAGTCTGTATGTTACATTTTATAGATAAGTCATTAACTTCATTTAAATAATGAATATTGATAATAATTACACGTTGTGATGGCACGGTCTGCCTCGCTGTCACAGGGAGTCACGTCGCTGGTGTTACCTGCCTGGAGTTGGAATGTTTTCCTGGTGGGTTTCCACCGTGTGCTCCGGTTTCCTTCCAAAGCCATAAAGGTTTGTGGATTTGGTGACGCAAAAATGACGCCAGTGTATGTGTGTGTGCTTGTGTTCACCTTGCGATGAGTTGATGGCCCACCCAGGGATTCTGTTTCTGCCTGGATTAATGGAAGTAGTCATTAAACATCGTTTTCAGAGATATTGTGGCAAGGTGTCCTCGCAATTTAATGAATGTTTCAGGCAATTCACAACACAGCGAAGCCCAACATTTTCTCACCGTGATGATATCTCGCATGGCCACCTGGAGGAATCTTCCAGATTTATGTAAAGTACATGCTCAAGTATAAACAGTAAAACACTTGCATAGCAGTAGCATCCACAGGAGCACGCGTCGCATCGTGTGAAGTATAAACCTGGCCTAAGACGTGGCCAGAACTTTAATGAAGGAATCAATCCAATCAGATTCGGTCCTTATCTCTTTGATCGGGTTATGGATCTCCATTCCCCCCTCGTACTGCTTGTTACTGATGACATTGTGTTGTGTAGCACCAGAAAGGAGGTAGTGGAGAGGAAGTTGGAAGAATGGAGAGGGGATCTGGAAGACAATGGGAAGAAGAAAAAAGCATATCTGAGGTTTAATGATGATTGAGATTCAGAGGTTAGCCTGCAGTGAGGGCCATTGAAAAGAGTGGAGAAGTTTAAGTATGTAGGATCAGTGGTAGCCCAAGATGGAGAATTAAATTCTGAGATAACCCAGAGAGTGCAGTGTGGATGGAACAACTGGAAGAAGTTATCAGGAGTATTGTGTGATCGAAGAATGAAGGCGAAGGTCAGGTTTTTAAGACAGTGGTAAGACCAACAGCGATGCATGGAGCTGAGAAATGGGCAGTGAAGGGAGTACAGGAGAAGAAGTTGGATGTGGCAGAAATGAGAATGTGGAGATGAATGTGTGGAGTTACATAAAAAGGACAGAATAAAAAAAGAGACAATCAGAGGTGCAACAAAAATGGGAGAGGTGCCTAAGAAAGTGCAGGAAATAAACTGAAGTGGTGTGGACATGTGGTGAGGAGAAACAATGAAGGTGTGGGCAAACGGATGATGGGAATCGAAGTCCAAGAGAAGAAAGAGAAAGGGAGGCAAAAGTGGAGGTGGATGAATAAAGTAACGGAAGACATGAAGGAAAAAGGCCTGACTTGGAGGTGCAGGACTGCAGTGTATGGAGAAGATTGATCAAGCACATCCAACACATATACAAGTGTGTCACACACTTGTGCTTGGGAGGCAGTCAAAGGGTTCAATTTGGGGCACTGAAATGTAAGACCAGAAGCTGGCATTGAGTATAAATGTCTGTTCTCCTCTTTCTAGAGAACCTCCAAGGAAAAGACCACCTAGAGCAGGGTTGGCGAACTCCAGACCTGGTGGGCCGCAGTGGCTGCAGGTTTTCATTCTCACCCTTTTCCTAATCAGTGACCAGTTTTCACTGCTAATTCACTTTTTCCCCATCACTTTAATGGCCCTGTTAGAAGAGTTCAGCCCTCTGAATTGATTCCTTTCTTCATTAAATGACAGCCAAACAGAAATGAGACGTGAAACGAGCTGACAGATGAGCAGCTAAACTGGGGCTTCAAACTCCAACCGATTTCACTCCAATCACTTTCTTAATGAGAAGCCGATTCTTGCTGTTAATTAAACGCGTCATTTAATTCCTTGGCTTGTTGCTGCTCTCATTCTGCCACAGCACACATTTCGAAAACTGTTGTTTTTCTGGTCTTTCTAAGAGCACCAATGTCAAAATGTACTGGTGACCTGAGAGATCAACCTTACCGAGACCATCGCCTCTCTTTAATTTCAGATATTGTGTGATGGGCACAGGGGAGCTGGTCATGTGGTGGCTTGTTTTCTGTCTCATTATTGTTTGGCTGCTAATTAAAGAGAAAGAAACAACTATGGGGCCCGAGCCAAGTTAATTAAAAGAAGGAATCAGCAGCAAGAACTGGTCACTAATTAAGAAGATGGTAAGAATGAAAACCTGCAGCCACTGCGGCACTCGAGGCCTGAAGTTCGCCACCCCTGACCTAGAGCAATCACTTCCACCTGATCCGGACCTCACTTCTGGCCCCTGCTGATGACATCACTACCGGCATGGTCGATAAAACGATCAACGTATACAACTTAATCTTCACGTGTGGTGTTGTTGGGGTAGAGTGGTGGCTCTGAGATTAGGGATCTGCGCCAGCAATTGGAAGGTTGCCAGTTTGAATCCCATAAATGGCAGAAGTGACTCTACTCCGTTGGACCCTTGAGCAAGGCCCTGAACCTGCAATTGCTCCGTCCTGGATATGACGTTAATCTGCATCCAGCCCTGCAAGCAGGTCCTCCACTTTACAGGAAAAACTTGGGGGTTGATGGCAGGATTGGCACTCCAGCCACTGTATAAAAACCTCCCACTGTTCCAGTGTGGTGCTTAGGTGTCACCCGCTGAACTTGGGTCCCAATCCTGGTGGGTCATTGCGTGGTGGGTGCTATCAGCGCATATTCCCAACCTCTACCTTAGTGTTGGTGTGGGCAATTTCTGGAAAATGCCCACTACTTTACCAAGTCATGCTTGGACATAATCCTCAACAGTCCCATTTCGTGCTATGAAGCTGTCCAGGTGAATTTCTCGACTTCTTCAAGAGGAGTTTGCATCCCGGCAATTAGATGGGTGCTTGTGTTGGTTCCTATTCTCATTATGTCAGTTTTGTCACCACTCATAAGTAAAGCCAATGGTGCAGCCTGGTTGATAAGGTTGCTAGCCATTGTTTGCAGCATCAGGTCATCCACAATTAGCAGCGCAATGACATCGGCAAAGTCAAGGTCAGTAGGCTAAACTTGCCCACCCCACTGGATACCAAATTTTGACCTATCCATTGCTCTATTTAGTAGATAGTCCACAACAATAATAAACAAGAAGGGTGAAAGGATACAACCTTGTTTGACTCCAGTGAATATTTTGAAGAATCTGTTGTAGCCTCTGGGGGTTTTGATGCAGCAACCTGAGTCTGCATACATTGCTTGGAATGGGTTTGGAAACTTTTATGGAACATTGCAGCGTTTTAGTATTCTCCACATACCTGGCCTATGAATGCCGTCGACAGCCTTGTAGAAATCAATAAAGTTGATATGCATGTTGTGATAATAATCAAGCCTTGCCACATAAATGGTTTAGGGTCAGCCTCCTGTATAATTGGAAAATGGCTGAAAATTTGAAGATCTTTACAGACAAGAATCCAAAACAGAACTGAGATTATGGTACACATGAGGTGGTTTTAAAGTAAGAAGGGGGGAAATGATGTCATCTGGGGTGGAACTGGAAGTGATGTCATCTGGGGTTGGAACCAGAAGTGGAGCCATCTGGGGTTGGAACTGGAAGTGACATCATCTGGGGTGGAACTGGAAGTGATGTCATCTGGGGTTGGAACCAGAAGTGACGCCATCTGGGGTTGGAACCAGAAGTGACGTCATCTGGGGTGGAACTGGAAGTGACGTCATGGAAGTCATGTCATCTGGGGTGGAAACAGAAGTGATGTAACAGGGCCCAGGCAGAATTTCCCAGATTTGGTCCGACTGGGAATTACCTTCTCTTGAGCCCTTTAGCTGCCTCCCATGCGCATGTGGGTGACAATGTATCTCTGGTATGCTGGACTTTGTTTGAGGGCATCTTGTAAAGTAAGAATTTGCTCACTGCATGAATGACTTTGTCCGAAATTGTCAGGTGTTAGAAGATGAATGGACGGATTTTCTTCTTCACAACAGTTTGAGAAATCTGCAGGCCGGTCCAGTTAAACCTATTTGCACCACCACCTCCCTCATCTGTAGCGCACACTACTACTCCTTAGGGTGAAGGCCTACCCTTTAATAAAACGTTTTTGGTTTACGAAGTATTGGATTTTTATTTTTCATTGGGCTTTAAGAGTTGCCAAGATATCACATTTTTTTACTCTTTTTGACTTTTTTAGCATTAAATATGTCAAGCAAATGCGTCTTTTCATCTGTCTAAACTTGCCTGTTGTTCTTCGACCACTCATTTCAGATTAATAACTTCAAAGCTCGTCGAATTATGTTGGTTGAACTTGCCAATTTTGTTATGACAAGTGAAACCTGACTTTTGAAGTATCCATGGCGCTTGTCAGTCAATTGTCACAGCTGCCGTCCACATGTTTATATAGCGGCTCCAAAAATCCATGGATGTGAAACCTCAAAAGTTGGTACTTGTGTCATCAAACTTTTAAAAATGGAATATGACCCATAATACATACCCCGCTTCGGGGCCCTCATAGAGTTGGAAATGGCCTATCATTGTGAAGCCCTGGGTTCACCTCGGATAAAAGTTTCAAAACAAATCTTGTACGTGTGGTGATGTGCTCACTGTGGCTACTGCACTGTTTGTTTTTTTTACCAACGGACATATAAGAAGACAGCACAGGAGATAAAGGAACAAATTCAATAAAAAAAAATGTAACAAGCATGCCATTGTTAGGCACAGACTCATCCTACGCCATTGAGTCTGCTGTTTGCCCTCATGCAACTTAATTACACTAATCTTTGGATCACGCTGTACAAACACTGATTCAATTTTGCTGTTTTATGGCACAAGCCCCTGCACTGGGAAACTCTGTGCCAAGATGGTAAGATTGAAAATATGCAATATTCCACCTATTTGACAAACATGCTCAAGTATGTGTCAAGTAAGAGGTGTAGTTTCAAACTGACATGGTGCTTAGGCATATTCAGTCAAATTGTGGGATACAGATCTCTATACGACATAGAGTAGTCCCCCCATATCCACAGAAGATACATTCCACGCTCCCCTGCAGATAAGTGAAATCCTCGGATAATACCGAACCCTATATATATATATATATATATATATATATATATATATATATATATATATATATATATATATACTGTGTGCACAATTATTAGGCAAGTGAGTATTTTGACCATATCATCATTTTTAATGCGTATATTCCAACTCCAAGCTGTATTAACTTGAATGCTTATTGGATTTAAGCACGCCAGGTGATGTGTATTTGTGTAATGAGGGAGGGTGTGGCCTAAGGAGATCAACACCCTATATCAAGGTGTGCAGAATTATTAGGCAGCTAGTTTTCCTCAGGCAAAATGGGCCAAAAAGAGATTTAACTGACTCTGAAAAGTCAAAAATTGTAAAAAGTCTTTCAGAGGGATGCAGCACTTTTGGAATTGCTAAGATATTGGTGTGTGATCACAGAACCATCAAACATTTTGTTGCAAATAGTCAACAGGGTCGCAAGAAACGTGTTGAGAACAAAAGACGCAAATTAGCTGCCAAAGATTTGAGAAGAATCAAACGTGAAGCTACCAGGAACCCATTATCCTCCAGTACTTTCATATTCCAGAGCTGCAACCTACCTGGAGTGCCCAGAAGTACAAGGTGTTCAGTGCTCAAAGACATGGCCAAGGTAAGGAGGGCTGAAACCCAACCACCACTGAACAAGAAACATAAGTTGAAACGTCAAAACTGGGCCAAGAAATATCTGAAGACAGATTTTTTTCAAAGGTTTTATGGACCGATGAGATGAGAGTGACTCTTGATGGACCAGATGGATGGACCTGTGGATCAGTAATGGCACAGAGCTCCACTCCAACGTGGAGGTGGGGTACTGGTATGAGCTGGTATTTTTAAAGATGAGCTAGTTGGACCTTTTGCATTGAAGATGAACTCAAAATCAACTCCCAAACCTACTGCCAGTTTTTCAAGACACTTTCTTCAAACAGTGATACAGGAAAAAGACCATGATTTTTATGCAGGCCAATGCTCCATCACTTGCATCGAAGTTCTCCACTGCGTGGCCAGCCAGTAAAGGCCTTAAAGATGAAGGAATAATGACATGGCCCCCCTTCCTCATCTGACCTAAACCCTATCGAGAACTTGTGGGCACTTCTTAAACGCTAGATTTACGGGGAGAAAAACAATACACCTCTCTGAAGAGTGTCTGGGAGGCTGTAGTCACTGCTCGACAAAAGCTGATCGTCAACAGATCAAGAAACTGACAGACTCCATGAATGGAAAGGCTTATGACTGTTATTGGAAAGAAGGGTGGCTATATTGGTCATTGATTGATTGATTGATTTTTTTTGAAATGTCAGAGATGTTTATTTGTAAATTTTGAGGTGTTTGTTTATTATTCTCACTATAACAGATGAAAATAAACAAGTGAGATGGGAAAATTTTCATTTTTCCTTTAGTTGCATAATAAATCTGCACACTAATAGTTGCCTAATAATTGTGCGCACATATGTATTCCCCTGATGATGTTCACACTCACATTTCCGTTGTGAAACATTCAGGTTTCAGGTTTATTAACATTTTGGATTGACTGATAGCACTGTGTTTGTTCCATATTAAAATTAATCCTCAAAAATACAACTTGCCTAATAATTGTGCACACAGTGTATATATATATATGTTACGGCCAAAACCCGAAATTTTCCAAAGCGGGAAATGGCCAATGTCACTGTAAATTGACCAGCCAATGTCCAATCTTTTCCTTGATTTCAGGATTTGGCTAGTCAGTTTACAAAATAGCATGAGGCAATTGGCTAAAGTCGGAAGAAAAAAGGCATGAGCAGCATTTTGTTGCGCACTTAGTAGTGTAATTGCATCGATTGTAGCCTTGGTGGCCCTTGTTAAGAAAGCGGACGCCACTTGGTTGTTTCACAATAATTAAGATTAGGTATATAAGTAGGTTTCACATTTCTGTTATCATTTTAGCCCTAAAATAGCGACTTAACATCAGGGACTTATTTCATTGACCTTAAGGTTAGTGTTTGGGTGAGGGGAAGGCCGTCTTAAGTGGCGTCTGCTTTCTGAACAAGACCCGCCTCGAGCAGAGTCTCATGCAGTATGGAAAACTCACTTCTGAATCTGCATCTGAAAGTTTTAAGCATCTTCGCACCATGAGCGGACAGTCTTACATCAGCACATCGAATTTTGGCCAGGGATTTCTCGCCACTTCACGAAATATAATGTACACTAGTCATTTCTAGTAATTTGGACTTTGGCCACGTCTCTCGGCCAAAATGCAAAACGGTATGGGCCAGATAAATCACGACCCCCTAGTATGGAAGTTTCCCTTCTTGAATTTAGCCCCATTGTTTGAGCAGGGGGGATGGGGTGGTCCCCCTTAGTGAATCAAGTGCAGCTGTCAAAGTGTGGGACACCCACATGATCATCAGAGCGTCAAAGCATTAGATGAATCAAATGCGATTGTCACTGGTTTTTGTCCAAGGTGAATACAGCATGATCATCAGAGCAGGGGATTGGCCGTGATCCAAATTGCGGAATGGGCATGATCTTCATGTGGTGGGATTGGGGGGTCCATCTCCACATGGTTTAACTTACAATACTGACACTACAAAAATGTACAATAGAAGAAAATGATGGTCCAGCCCTGAACATGGATAACGGGTTAATGCCATCAGCCAATAGGAAGCCAGTCATCAGACACACCAAGACCTGAGAACAAATCGGCAAAGGCTAAGTTGCATGGCTGCCAGAGCTGCCCAGGTCACTTCAAAGAGGAATGACATCACTCCATAGGGCGCAAGACATCAAATCAAAAGTATTTGGGACCCATCTCCTCATGGTTTAGCATGACATACTTTCAACATTGACACTAGAAAGATGGTCACCCAGGATTGGCCGCCAGTGATGCTGAAGTTTTGGATTGAGGGTGATCATCGTGGTTGGTGCGATTGGAAGGATGTGTATCATCCTGCCTGCAATGCCACCATGGCCCATAGATTAGTAAATGTTGCTCTATAGCAGTGTTTCCCAACCTTTTGTATGTGGTGGCACACTATTTGTAACCAAAAACACCCCAAGGCACACCACTTTTCCACCAACCGCAAACACTTTATATCTCATACACAAGCTCAACTGTCCAAAGAGGCGAGTCTACCGGAGAAGTTAGTAAAAAAAGTAGCTCTAAGATCAGCTGAGGTCTCCAATGGCTTGATTCTTGTTTTTCAGCCTCATAATGGCTTCTTTGACTTTCGCTGTCACAACAACACTCTTGTCCTCTGTACATATATATATACATATTGTGAGCTGGAGGGCTGATTGCACCCTCAGAAGACACAGACGCCCCTGGGAAAACCCCTGAAACAGTTGACAGTTTACCTTCACATTGCTCCTTACCCTCCTTACGCTATAACACATGATAAACTTCTCGCTTACTTAAAAGCCTTGTACAGCGCCTGTCAGATTTTAAAATTGATTATTTTGCTTTTCTTTCTCTCTCTCTCTCTGACATTCTGTCATCTCTGTCTTGTCATGGAGCATGTTTAAACTTTTGAGAAAGAGACAAATGTTTGTTTGCAGTGTTTGAATAAAGTTCATGTCTCCACAAGCCCATGTGTTTCTAAGGAAATCTGTGACCCAAGCGTGACAAGATATATATATATATATATATACAGTATCTCTCAAAAGTGAGTACACCCCTCACATTTTTGTAAATATTTTATTATATCTTTTCATAGGACAACACTGAAGATATGACACTTTAATACAATGTCAAGTAGTCAGTGTGCAGATTGTATAACAGTGTAAATTTGCTGTCCCCTCAAAATAACTCAACACACAGCCATTAATGTCTAAACTGCTGGCAACTAAAGTGAGTACACCCCTGAGTGTAAATTGTCCAAATTGTGCTCAAAGTGTCAATATTTTGTGTGGCCACCATTATTGTCCAGCACTGCCTTAACTCTCTTGGCCATGGAGTTCACTAGAGCTTCACAGGTTGCCACTGGAATCCTCTTCCACTCCTCCATGATGACATCACAGAGCTGGTGGATGTTAGAGACCTCGCGCTCCTCCACCTTCCGTTTCAGGATGCCCCACAGATGCTCAGTAGGGTTTAGGTCTGGAGACATGCTTGGCCAGTCCAGCACCTTTACCCTCAGTTTCTTTAGCAAGGCAGTGGTCGTCTCAGAGGTGTGTTTGGGGTCGTTATCATGTTGGAATACTACACTGCGGCCTAGTTTCTGAAGGAAAGGGATCACGCTCTGCTTCACTATGTCACAGTACATGTTGGCATTCATGGTTCCCTCAAAGAACTGTAGCTCCCCAGTGCCGGCAGCACTCATGCAGCCCCAAACCATGACACTCCCACCACCATGCTTGACTGTAGGCAAGACACACTTGTCTTTGTACTCCTCACCTGGTTGCCGCCACATACGCTTGACACCATCAGAACCAAATAAGTTTATCTTGGTCTCATCAGACCACAGGAGATGGTTCCAGTAATCCATGTCCTTAGTCTGCTTGTCTTCAGCAAACTGTTTGTGGGCTTTCTTGTGCATCATCTTTAGAAGAGGCTTCCTTCTTGGATGACAGCCATGCAGACCAATGTGATGCAGTGTGCGGTGGGCGTATGGTCTGAGCCCTGACAGGCTGACCCCCCACCCCTTCAACCTCTGCAGCAATGCTGGCAGCACTCGTACGTCTATTTTTAAAAGACAACCTCTGGATATGATGCTGAGCACGTGGCACTCAACTTCTTTGGTCGGCCATGGCGAGGCCTGTTCTGAGTGGAACCTGTCCTGTTAAACCGCTGTATGGTCTTGGCCACCGTGCTGCAGCTCAGTTTCAGGGTATTGGCAATCTTCTTATAGCCGAGGCCATCTTTAAGTAGAGCAACAGTTCTTTTTTTCAGATCCTCAGAGAGTTCTTTGCCATGAGGTGCCATGTTCAACTTCCATTGACCCGTGTGAGAGTGATAACACCAAATTTAACACACCTGAGACTTTGTAACACTAACGAGTCACATGACACCGGGGAGGGAAAATGGCTAATTGGGCACAATTTGGACATTTTTCACTTAGGGGTGTACTCACTTTTGTTGCCAGCGGTTTGGACATTAATGGCTGTGTGTTGAGTTATTTGAGTTGAGTTATACAAGCTGCACACTGACTACTTGACATTGTATCAAAGTGTCATATCTTCAGTGTTGTCCCATGAAAAGATATAATTAAATATTTACAAAAATGTGAGGGGTGTACATTGTGTAAGGCGCTATATAGGTACCTGATCTGACACAGACTGAATACGAAGGCACACTTAAAATAAATAAACTATTTTTCTTTGCCTTTAGGCGCATGTCTTCCCAGTGTCCCACAGGCAGTACACAGTCCCAAGCACAAACAGACCAAATAAAACACAAAGCAAAGCACATTCTTCTTCTTCCACCAGCACTCCACCCAGGCAACCTCCTCCTCCCGACTCTGGCCCCTGAGTGGTGGTCGCTGGCTCCTTTAAATTAGGCACCCTGAAGTGCTCCAGATGCCTGATTGGCGACACCCAGCTGCACTTCCAGGTGTGGCGAAATTACTGCCCAGCAGCTCCCACTGCAGTACCCCCTGGCGGCGCCTGTGGAAACCAACAGGGCTGCACCACGCACCAACCCCCATGAAGTCCTGCAGGAGTCCGAGGCACCACTGCAACCCAGGCAGTCTGCCATCTAGCGTCCAGGGGGAGGTACTGGGTCTCCCATCCTTGTTCCCCCAGAACATATGCTGCAGGGGCGTCCCAGCCGGGCATGGGCCCCAGCCGCCTGCCACAACATACTGTACATACATACCGTATACCGTTGTGGAAGCCGGCTTGGACACAGACAGGTGGACATGTTAATGTCACCCACAACACGTTTATTACCAAAGTACATATTTACAAAGGTGCAACACAACCCTAAAGTCCCCAAAGTCCTGGCCACAACACAGTGCCTCTCTCTCTCTCTTCAGGCTGCCTCCTTGCCTCCTCCTAAGACCTCGTCTTTCTCCTCCTGACTCCAGCCTTGAATGAAGGGAGGCGGCCCCCTTCCAGGTGTCCTCCAGTGACCTTCTGCCAACACGCCCCTGTGTGGCAGAAGCACCGACTGTGTACCCAGAAGCACTCCGGGTGTCCCCGATCCTCTTCCCCCCAGCACTTCCTGCTGCGGTTCAGAGCTCCAAAGGCACAGGGGAGCCCCTTAGCGGCGATCACGGGCCCCTACAGGGTAGAGCGTCAAAGCTCTGTACCCATGGCCCCCAAAGGAACCAGGGCGGTCGCCCCCACATGGTCTGGGAAAGGCGTAAGCCCTCTTCCGGTCCTCCTGGGTGTCCCGGCTGTGTCACCACCCCAGCCACCTACGACAACGTACACGATAAAAAACTTTATACATACAGTATATTGTAAAAGGAAACATAGAGACCAAGATTAAGGGTTGGGGATGCCGTCCCCATATACTGTAAATCACTCTGCAAAGAATTAGTATGGTCAGTCATGGGTTGCACACAAAAAACAACCAGTAGGGAGAACACGGACATTTATGAAGTGGGAAAGGAAGTGGGAATGCTGGGGAAACAGGACGCTGAGGGTCTTGGGATGGTGGTGACGTCATCAGTGGAGAACCGGAGGAAGCAAAGGAACCAGACATCTGGCAAGGGTTTTGGAGACGAACTCAAGGGGTTGTTTTCTCGCCTTTACTTTTAAAATAAAGAGAGAGCGATTAGTACACTGTCGCAGTCCCCGTCTTGCAATTTTGAGCTGCAGTATATATAAATTTTGAGCTGCAGTATATATAAATTGAAAATCCAACGTCTGTCTGTCTGCTTTTCATCAGAGAACTACTTAATGGATTTAGAGCGTTTTTTTCTGTAATTTGCTTGAACATTCAGGTTGATTTTGCGACTTCTCATAGTATGTTTGCGGTAGAGATTTATCTAGAGATTTATTTGTGTGAATCCGAGAGAGAGGTTGCAGGCCGAGGGGACGGGGAGGCGGGAGCTCAGGAGTGGGGAGACGGACGAGGCCCTCCTCACTTACGTGCCAGCCTCCGTTCAAGTCGCTCTACCTCTTGCCACATGTTGGTGCGTACCTTGCCTCTGCTTAGCTAGCGATTCCTGTTTGTTCAGCAGATATTATCATCTAGAGATTGTTAAGGAGTAACGTTTGACACTTTTGAGAGAGATCAGAGCTACGTGTGTTTTAGAGGGTAGCTGCTGATTGCCAGAGATATCACGGCCACGTGCTTTTCTCATTAGAGCTGAACACAATCAGATATACAGTGCCAATGTGTGACGTTAGAGCGTACCTACCTTCTGCTTGGCCAGAATTACATTTTTTTTAAATTGATTTTTAAAGTTTATCCTTTTTCACTAATATGTGAGCGGAGCCATGGAGGACAGCTAGTATATATATAAAACCCGACATCGGCCAAATCGGGAAATGGCCAATGTGGCTGTAAATTGACCAGCCAATGTCTGATCTTTTCCTTGATTTCGGGATTTGGCCAGCCAGTTTGCAAAATGGCATGGGGCGATCAGCCAAAGTCGGAAGAAAAAAGGCACGAGCAGCGATTTTTTCCGCAATCATTAGAGCAATTGCATCGAGTGTAGCCTTGGCTGCCGGTCGGTGATTGGGAAGACGTGACGGTTCATAGTGATTTTTTTTTTTTGTGCCTACGGATTCCATTGTGAGCAGTTCCTCGTGCAGAATGGAAAACTCACTTCTGAATCTGCATCTGAAAAGTTTTTAAGCATCTTTGCACCTTGAGCGGACAGTCTTAACATCAGCACATCAAATTTTGGCCAGGGAGTTCTTGCCACTTCACAAAATGGCCGGCCAAAGTAGCATATACACTGGTCATTTGTAGTAATTAGGACTTTGACCTCACCACTCGGCCAAAATGCGAAATGGCCGGCCAATTTGGGAACTGGCCGAACTTCGGGTTTTGGCTGTAACATATATATACAGTATATATATATATATATATACATACAGTAATCCCTCACTGTATCGCGCTTCGACTTTCGCAGCTTCACTCTATCACGGATTTTATATGTAAGCATATCTAAATATATAACGTGGATTTTTCGCTGCTTCACGGGTTTCTGCGGACAATGGGTCTTTTAACTTATGGTACATGACTGCCTGGCTCAGCGACGGAGCGCCAAATTCGATTCCTCATTAACCAGGAAGTCTCGTCTCGCTCATTCAGCATCAACGTGTTTCGCTGTGTAAAGAGTTAACTTTTGTGCTCTTTTGTGTTTATCTTTGTGCATAGTCAAGCCCTTCGTTGTGTCACCAAAACAATCTGCTCCTGCTACTGCTTCAGGGGCCGTGCCCAAGCGTCAACGGAAGATGCAAACGATTGCCGAAAAAGTAAAAATTTTGGATATGTTGAAGGAAGGGAAAAGCTATACCGCTGCAGGACGTCATTAGGGCATCAATGAGTCCATGATTCTTTTTATTTAAAAAGGAGTAAAAGAATATAAGATCTACGGCCGCAGTGTCCTTTTAACCAGGGTGCAAAACGAGTTGTAGGTGGACGTAATAAGGATAATAAGGAAGTACGGATGGAATCTGCTTTAGGGTTTTTGGATTGAAGACTGCCGGAAGAAGAACAACGGTGGTACTACACAATCGCCTGAAGAGGCTCCTTTAGAAGAGCTGTGACGCTCTCCTTTGTTGTGCAGTAAAATTAAACTCATCGTTATCAGACAAGTCATTGTGTCATTGTTGGTGAGTAACCATAATTAATTTTCTACGTACAGTAATTATTACATGTATGTACCTTTAGTGTCACTGTACACACATTTACTGTATACAGTTTTTCCAGCATTGTATGTATTTATTGCTGGTGGCCTGTCTATCGTAATGGCTGTAACATATGTGATATCAGAGACGTTCGATATCATTAAAATAATATTTAGGTTTTACTGTATATAAACAGTGTGTTTACATACAGGTGCCGGTCATAAAATTAGAATATCATGACAAAGTTGATTTATTTCAGTAATTCCATTCAAAAAGTGAAACTTGTATATTAGATTCATTCATTACACACAGACTGATGTATTTCAAATGTTTATTTCTTTTAATTTTGATGATTATAACTGACAACTAATGAAAGTCTCAAATTCAGTATCTCGGAAAATTAGAATATTTTGAAAAGGTTGAATATTGAAGACACCTGGTGCCACACTCTGATCAGCTAATTAACTCAAAAGCCTTTAAATGGTCTGTCAGTCTAGTTCTGTAGGCTACACAATCCTGGGGAAGACTGCTGACTTGACAGTTGTCCTAAAGACGACCATTGACACCTCGCACAAGGAGGGCAAGACACAAAAGGTCATTGCTGAAGAGGCTGGCTGTTCGCAGAGCTCTGTGTCCAAGCACATTAATAGAGAGGCGAAGGGAAGGACAAGATGTGGTAGAGAAAAGTGTACAAGCAACAGGGATAACTGCACCCTGGAGAGGACCCATTCAAAACTGTGGGGGAGATTCACAAAGAGTGGACTGCAGCTGGAGTCAGAGCTTCAAGAACCACCACACACAGACGTATGCAAGACATGGGTTTCAGCAGACGCATTCCTTGTGTCAAGCCACTCTTGAACAAGAGACAGCGTCGGAAGCGTCTCGCCTGGGCTAAAGACAAAATTGCTGCTGAGTGGTCCAAAGTTATGTTCTCTGATGAAAGTAAATTTTGCATTTCCTTTGGAAATCAAGGTCCCAGAGTCTGGAGGAAGAGGAGGGGCACAGAATCCACATTGCTTGAGGTCCAGTGTAAAGTTTCCACAGTCAGTGATGGTTTGGGGTGCCATGTCATCTGCTGGTGTTGGTCCATTGTGTTTTCTGAGGTCCAAGGTCAACACAGCCATCTACCAGGAAGTTTTAGAGCACTTCTTGCTTCCTGCTGCTGACGAACTTTATGGAGATGCAGATTTCATTTTCCAACAGGACCTGGCACCTGCACATAGTGCCAAAAATACCAGTACCTGGTTTAAGGACCATGGTACCCATGTTCTTGATTGGCCAGCAAACTCGCCTGACCTTAACCCCATAGAAAATCTATAGGGTATTGTGAAGAGAAAGATGCAATACGCCCGACCCAACAATTCAGAGGAGCTGAAGGCCACTATCAGAGCAACATGGGCTCTCATAACACCTGAGCAGTGCCACAGACTGATCGACTCCATGCCACGCCATATTGCTGCAGTAATCCAGGCCAAAGGAGCCTCAACTAAATATTGAGTGCTGTACATGCTCATACTTTTCATGTTCATACCTTTCAGTTGGCCAACATTTCTAAAAATCTTTTTTTTGCATTGGTCTTAACACTAGAATTACCAGAGCCTACGAAAAAACTCGTAATTCCGTCCCACCTTAAATCGCTTCTTAAAATCGTTCACAGATTTTTTTTTAGATAGACAGGGAGTTCAGCGTCGCAGCGTGTATTCAAACCCGATCTGACGCTGTTCGTTTTCAAATAATATTTCATGTACTTAACTATTTTAGAATAAAAACATACATTTGATTTCAGTCTTTTTTTTATTCAGTTCCATTCTCTCAGTTGCGTTCACGATTCCCCAAAAATCTGACAATGCTGTTTTCACATAAAGATGCGCTATAACTCAAATGTGATTTATTTGGAGACGCGCTATACTCGAATGTTATTTTTATAGGGAAGAAAGTACAATGTCAGGTGCTCATTCAGTGTAATAGGAACCATAGCACAGAGAGATGTGTACACTGCAACAAGTACACATGTCGTGAATGTAGGAAGGGTGTGTGGAAATTGTTAATATTTGAATGTGATGATTTTATACAGCACGGATTGGAAATCAGCAGTTCTTAGCATTGCACCACGCAAGCTGTCGTATCAACCGCCTACTGTAACTTGCTTTATTTTTTCTTCACTTATAGTCTAGAATAAAAGTGCACTTGTTTTTTATCCTTGTACACCAACATATGTTCCTGTGTTTGAGCGACACGGGCATGCTCAAAAAAATAGACGTGTAATGCCACGAAAAGTGCACGCAGGCACTTCAGTTCGCAAGCATTGGTACGAGAATGCAGTCACAAGTACGCTGCAGAGCTACATTGCATCTTTATGTGAAAACAGCATTCTCAAATGGGGGGTAGGGAAGGATCCTGAACACGACTGAGACTGAGAATGAAAAGTGAATAAAAAAAAAACAAAAACCTAACCTTTACAAGTATCATAAATTACTGGCTGTTACACACTGAAATCAAATGCGTGTTTTTATTCTAAAATAGTAAGAACAAGAGCAGTTTACTTCTCAAAACTGAACCATGTGGGATCGAACTCATGACCATTTGGATACTAGTCAGTGGCTGATACCATTATGCTACTGTGGTAGCTGTAGTAAGTATGTGTCAATATGGCATGCTAAGGTGGCTTTTTTCTGCAGTTATATTTTTGAATAAAAGCATACTTGTTCTGTTATATTTGTACCTTTTGTGGAAGTGTTTGATATTTGGACTTCAGGCTTCATACATTATATAGTTTATGCTTACATTTTGTCATTTACTACTACAATATGAAAAACATTTATGTTTTAAAAATGTGTTTACACGGATTACTGTAGAAACGGAACACACGTGAAATGCGTGTATTCCAAATAATGATCTATTTCCACTCTAAAACTCCACTTCACTCCCAGATAATCAATCAAGGCGTGAGCTGAGAGAAGTTTGTGTACATTCTAAGTCGGTGGGGGGATGGAATAGCCGGCTGCTTGCAGCCTGATTTTTATCAGCACATTTAGATGACAAAAGACGCTGGTGGAGAGCTGTGAACGATTTTAAGAAGTGATTCAAGGTGGGACGGAATTACGAGTTTTTTCGTAGGCTCTGGTAATTCTATTGTTAATTGATATTCTAATTTTCCAAGATACTGAATTTGGGACTTTCATTAGTTGTCAGTTATAATCATCAAAATTAAAAGAATTAAACATTTGAAATACATCAGTCTGTGTGTAATGAATGAATCTAATATATAAGTTTCACTTTTTAAATGGAATTACTGAAATAAATCAACTTTGTCATGATATTCTAATTTTATGACCGGCACCTGTACATTATTTCAATTAATTTTACCTAATATCGAAGAGAATACAAAGGGTTTATGCTGTATAAGTGTGCAAGGAAATATTTATAAACAGTGTGGGAGAGTTTATAAGGGCTTAAAATATATAATAATAACCATACAAACATATGGTTTCTACTTCGCGGATTTTCACCTATCGCGGGGGGTTCTGGAACGCAACCCCCGCGATCGAGGAGGGATTACTAAATATATATATACAGTAATCCCTCGCTATATCGCGCTTCGACTTTCGCGGCTTCACTCTATTGCGGAGTTTAAATGTAAGCACATCTAAATATATATCACGGATTTTTGCTGGTTACGCTTTCTGCGGACAATGGGTCTTTTAATTTAGGTTACATGCTTCCTCAGTTTGATTGCCCAGTTGATTTCATACAAGGGATGCTATTGGTGGATGGCTTAGAAGCTACCCAATCAGAGCATGTATTACATATTAACTAAAACTCCTCAATGCTATAAGATATGCTTCCCGCGTGGCACTTGTTTTGTTTGCTTCTCTCTGTCTCTCTCACTCTCTGCCTGACGGAGGGGGTGTGAGCAGAGGGGGCTGTTTACACAGTGGCTGTTTGCCTAGAAGATAGGACGCTCCTCTACAAAATGCCGCTTTATCACGGTGCTTCTGTATACTTAAAAGCATGTATTGATTTTTTGATTGTTTGCTTTTCTTAGCGAGGGCTCTCTCTGACATTATCTGCTCCTCTGAAGATAAAATATGTTTGCATTCTTTTAATTGTGAGAAAGAACTGCCATCTCTGTCTTGTAATGAAGCACAGTTTAAACTTTTGACTAAAGGGTGTTATTTCATGTCTAGAGGGCTCTAATAATGTTAACAGTGTGGGAGAGTTTATAAGGGCTTAAAATATATAAAAATAACCATACAAACATATGGTTTCTACTTCATGATTTTCACCTATCGCGGGGTTCTGGAACGCAACCCCTGCGATCGAGGAGGGATTACTGTATTTAGAAGGTCGTAAACAGGTTTTCAATGCTCTAACTGCGAAAATATTCGATTTATAAATAAAGAATCCTACTTCGTGGAAATTCAGTTATCGCGGCAGAGTCTGGAACGGATTAACCGCGATAAACAAGGGTTGACTGTATATATATATATATTTAAATATATATATATATATATATATAATGTATATACTGCATATACTTACATATAAGTTGGGTCTTGAAACCCGAAAAATCGATCATAAAAGAGACCCTGACTTATAAGCCCATTCAATAATATGACACTTCATTTTTATTTTATTTTTTTTACATCTTCTTGCCTGCTCCAATCACACACTAGTTTCTCAGACACATTGAATTTTGTTGCAGCAGCGCAGTTACCAATTTTTTTCACCACTTCAACAGTGTTTAATTTAAAACCAGCTTCATATTTTCTTCTGATCGAACGCTCCATCGTAGATAAGGGATGCTCTTACGATAAAGGTGTATGAGGGTGTGAGATACGAAAAAAACACAAAACAGTGTGAACGTTGCTTCGGAATAGTTCGGGTATTACTGTGTGGTCACATAGGCACAATACATAGAAAAAAGGCAGTGTGCTCCGTGGTTACTCTCTCAGGTGGTTGTTAGCATATCATAATCTCAGACCAATAGTGTGAGTTTTCCGCATTTGACTTATACAACCGACATTATAAAATACTGAAAATTATAACAGTAAAATCAAGCCCGACTTATCTGTGGGAGAACTTAAACGTGAGTAAAAGCAGGCTTAGGAAGTGGTATGGTATGGTGCACACACACGTACACATGCATACAGTATATAACACCTTGAAAGAGTCAAAACAATAGATATGTGAGTTCTAACAACTTGTGCTCAAACTTACAGGAAGCAGTCATTTTAATTCTCCCAACAGTAATGAGTTAAACTCACTTGGCTCGAGGATGCATTTTGATGAAACTCCATGCAGTGTTCACTTTGATCATCATCTATCCCTCTGGTACTCCCTACTCATTGCAGCTAAGTGTGACGTATTGCACATGGCTGCACAATCCACTCGCTGCCTTCTCACAGCCATGCCCACCTTGTGATTTAAACTGAAGAGACTCAACTCCTCCAATATTTCCTCATAGCTCAGTCCTGGATTCACTGTACCGGCTCCTCTCTGGACTTTCTCAATGTTATGGTGTATAAAATCTGTACATTTTGGTTTAATTGTCCATTATATTTTGTTCAAGATAAGACAACAGATGAACTACATTCAGGACAAATCAAGGCATATCCTCTTCCCTTACACCTCACTTTTATAACAGTTGTTCATAGCATTGTGCTAAAATGGTTTTACAGCCTGGGAAAGGAAGACTGAGCCATGCCTCGGGCTATTGATTACTTTATGGATGAACATCTGGGACAACAATTTGGTATACAGCCTGGGAAAGGAGGACATGAGGCAATATCAAAAAACTTTATTATCTAGGAAAAGATAGATTAAAGAGTTTGAGCAACATTCATCCATCATATTGATAGGCAGCCAATCAGGTACATGCAACTATCATGTGTTGTGAAACCACGGCATGAAGCTTTATAATAAATATGCCTCATTTTGAAAGTAATGTCAGAAGAAGAGGAACGGGCGAAGACTTTACTGGTCATCAGAAAAGCATCAGGAACATCGATTGCTAAATCAAACACCGCCCTGCGACATTCATCCTTGTCATCTGTAACTTTTCCGTAAGCTTTTTCTAAAGACTATATATATCCAGACTTTCCTATCAGTACCTTTTTTCTATTATTCTTTGTTCCAGTGGTATTATTCTTCTTGTAGTAAAATACCATGCTGCTTTTAACTTACTATGCTTTGTCTTAATGTCTATAGAATGATTGAATAATAAGTTATATTTCTTTGAGCACCTGGTGCAGCTGGAGGTTTGCCATATGCTCTGTGCTGTGAGGTTTATTAAGGCTGAGGGTGAGAGCTCTACCCAATAGTAGAGAACAGTATGTAAAGAAGGTATTCTTGACTGATAAATGGACTATAGTCAGGAGTGCTGAGTCTTTGTATGTTTAAATGTATTCTTGTAGACCAAAAGTAATATTTAGGCCTTATTAAAACATCGTATGTTGTTCGTGCTGATAATAAGTAAGTCTCTTGAAGTGCTGAGTGACAGGCTGTGTTATTCATAAAGCACTTGTGTGGTTTAAAGTGCTAAAGGTTAATCGGCATGTGTGTGTGTGTTTGTCATTCATGGGGCACTGTTGTGGTTAGGGTCTGTGTAAATGGGTATAGCTATTTATGTGTGTGTTCATCTTAAAGTGCAACAGTAGACCAACCCGATAACGAACTTGACGAATACACTTACCCTTGAAGAAAACAGGTAAAGGGAGGGTAGAGGGAAAGACTATAATAATACACTCAATTACTGTTGTGTCTTTTTTGTAATACGTTGGCATGATTTAGCTGGTTGAGAAGAACCTATGTGGACTGACAGCTCTAAACAGCATAAAAGAAAATTATTCAATGAAAAAAATAATTTACAAAATTAGCCCCCGTATAATAACTGAGAGTCTTAAATAACACAAAAGAATTCAACACCCAGAAGGCAAAACCTGAAACATCATTAATCTAAAATAGAAAAACTTCACTGAGTCTCCAGCCACCTTCCAAAAAAACCGAAGTTCTAAGAATGATTTCTTTAATTATAAAGAAAAGACCCCAAGGTAACAATAATTCTTAGATAAACCATTAGGTACATTCTTGAAAACATACAGAGAGCTAATCTCAATACTTTTGCCAAAATCTAACAGAAACATTCCGGGAAAACTTACAGCAGTAACCGGGAACTCAAAGTGAAGGAAAAGCAGGTCAAAGTGGAAACCAAATTCCCCAAATTCCCCAGCAGCAACTGGGGCAGCAAGCCGTCTCTTGAATCTTAAATGTCCTTTTTCTGAAGCACATACTCACAAATAGTAAATTGACAGCATAAGGATCAGATGAAAATAGCAAAGTAAATAGAAAGGAGAGCGAAACAAGAAATGGGATGAACGTGGCTACTCTCTCACAATTTAAGGAGTCTCTGGAGCAAACTACCAATTCCTGAAGATGAAGCGGAAACCTTGACATCCTTTACAAAACACCTGGATGAGATATGGTGACAGCTAAGCGAGCAGCTAAACAAATGGGCCTGATGGACTGAATGGTCTCCTTCTGTTTGTTAAATTTCTTACATTCTCATGTTCTTATGTCACTTACATTGACCTTTTATATGCAATCAAAGTAAAAAGTATGTGAACCCCTAGGATTGATCTCTATTTCTGTCTAATTCCCATATAAAACATGGTCGTATCTTCAAGTCAGTCACAATAATGACCAAACACAGTCTCCTATAACTAAAGATACACAGAGTTTCAGAGAAGATTTGACCATATTGAATAAATCATTCAAACTGTGAAACTGAAGGTTGGAAAAATTAAGTGAACCCTAAGCTAATGACATTTTAAAAAGCTCATTGCAGTCCGAAATTAGCACACCTGGACCCTGAGTTCAGAGGTGTGGCCTTGAATGACTTTGATTGATCAAAAACACTATAAAGTTTGAGTTGGAGCTTTTGACAAGAAGCACATCCAGATGGGAATCATGCCACCCACAAAAGAGCTGTCTGAAGAGCTACGATGGAGAATTGTTCATTTACTGTACATAAGGCTGGAAAGGGTTACAAAGTCATCTCAAAGATTTGAGATATTCATCAGTCTACTGTTAGGCAAGCTGTCTATAAATGGAGACCTTTTGGTATTGTGGCTACTCTGCCTAGAAGTGGGCGCCCTGCCAAGATGACCCCAAGAGCACAACGCAAAATCAGCAGTGAGGTAAAGAAGAACCCTAGAGTGACAGCAAAGGACTTGAAGAAGTCATTAGAACTGGCTAACATCTCTGTTCATTAGTCAACCATACAGAAAACATTGAATAAGAAAGGAGTCCACGGCAGGACACCAAGTAGGAAGCCACTGTTATCAAAGAAGAACATCGCTGAATGCCTGACGTTTGCGAAAGAACACTTGGACACTCCACAACGGTACTGGGAAAATGTTTTGTGGAGTGATGAAACCAAAATTGAACTATTTGGGAGGAACAAGCAGAACTTCATTTGGCGTTTAAAGGGCACCGCATACCAACATCAAAACATCATCCCTACAGTAAAGTATGGTGGAGGGAACATCACGATTTGGGCCTGCTTTGCTGTATCAGGGCCTGGACGGCTTTCCAACATTGAGGGGAAAATGAATTCACAAGTTTATCAACAGATTCTCCAGGATAATGTGAGGGTGTCTGTCCGTCAACTTAAGCTCAGAAGAGGCTGGGTGATGCAACAGGACAACGGGCCCAAACATCACAGCAAATCCACAGCACAATGGCTTCAGAAGAACAAACAGGGCCTTTTGGAGTGGCCCAGTTAGAGCCCAGATCTCAATCCTATGAATTGACTTGAAGAAAGAGAGACACACATAGAAGACCACCAAAGAATATGGAAGAGGTAAGGCAGTTCTGCTGGGAGGAATGGGCTCAAATTTGATGTGCAGTTCTGGTCTGCAGTTAGAGGAAGCGCCTGGTTGAGGTCATTGCTGCCAAAGGATGGTCAACCAGTTAATAAATCCCAAGGTTCACTTATTTTTTCCACTACCACTGTGAACGTTGAATGTGTTTGTAAAATAAAGACATGAAAGAGTAGAACTGTTTGTGTGTCATTGGCTGAAGCTCATCGTGTAAATCAGGACCTGTGACTTAGATGAAGATCACATCACTTTTTATGACCAATTCATGCAGTAAACCAGCTCATTCCAAAGGGTTCACATACTTTTTACTTTGACTGTAAGTCACTTTGGATAGTATGTCTGCTAAGTGAATGAATGGGAATGGAAAATCACGGAGCAAAAGACGGCGATGGAGCAAAACATTTGACCAAAGCTTTAAATCCACGACCTGTCGTAGCAAAATGTCTCAGTCTTCAAAGAATGCACTCAGCCAGTAAACGTCTGTCTCTGCCATTAAAATGCACTTTGACGCCCTCTGGTGGGCAACCTTCAACCGATTCCCTGCCCCGTGATGCTAATCTGACTCACTTAAAATGAAAATGGCCGTCTTCTGGCTCCTTTCTAAGCTACAGCTGCCCGTATTGTTTGCTGCCAATCACCCAGCTCCTCCATCTGATGGTGAATTTGTCTTTTGAGTGTGGGGGGCCCCTTGACTCCAATGAGGATTCATTTTTTTTAAAGACAATTTGGCAGTATTTTGTGCAAGGCATCAATCTTTATTTGAAATGTTTAGATCAAGCTTGTCACGCACGTGGAAGTTTCCCCAGTTTCACCGTGGATGAAAGCTTCTGCCTGTGTTATCTTGAGCTGCTCGGTCTTGTACGATTCTTGCCATAATACTCGCTGTGTAAGGTGCTATATAAATAAAGGCTAATTGACTTGTATAGCGCAGCCCCTCAGTCCATAGGGGCTACTGCACCTACTTGAGCCCTCCTTGGCCTAAAAGGTCAGAGAACCACAACTTCTTCCTAACTTCTTTCCCTTGAGTGTTGTAGGCAGGACTCCATTAGACTGCAGTTGGGCTCAGCTACTGCATGCTAGTATCACAGAAGCACAGAGAGATGACTTTCTCCATGGCCCATATACAGTGCTCTCCATAAAATTTGGGATAAATTGATTTCTCCCTCTGCTCCTCAGTTTAAAATTACCAATCCAACAATTCAGACATCGTGATTAAAGTGCGGGCAGCATGGTGGCTCAGTGGGTAGCGCTGCTGCCTCACAGTTAGGAGACCCGGGTCCTCCCTGCGTGGAGTTTGCATGTTCTCCCCGTGTCTGCGTGGGTTTCCTCCCACAGTCCATAGACATGCAGGTTAGGCGATCCTAGAGTGTGCTTGGTGTATGTGTGTGTGCCCTGTGGTGGGCTGGCGCCTTTCCCAGGATTTGGTCCTGCCTTGCGCGCTGGGATTGGCTCCAGTAGACCCCTGTGACCTTGTGTTAGGATATAGCGGGTTGGAAAATGGATGGATGGGCAATTAAAGTGCACATTTCAGACTTTCATTTAAGGGGATTTGCAGACATTTTGGTCACACTACAAATTTTCCCCCAATTTTAGCACACCATAATCTTTGGGACACAGCAATAGCAGGTTTATTAAAGCCCCTTTGGTATAGGATTCATAAAAGCAATGTTAATAGAAATAGAAATAAACTGGATACATTAGGATTAAAAGTCAAGACGGAGGTAAAAAGCTTAGGGGTGATTGTTGACTGTAATCTGAATTTTAAATCACATATTAATCAGATCACTAGGACAGCATTTTTTCACTTAAGAAACATAAGTAAAGTTAGACCTCTTATATCACTGAAAGATGCTGAGAAATTAGTTCACGCGTTTGTTTTCAGTCGACTAGATTACTGTAACGCACTCCTCTCAGGACGACCCAAAAAAGACATAAATCACTTGCAACGAGTGCAGAATGGAGCTGCTAGAATCCTAACTGGGAAAATGAAATCCGAACTCATCTCTCCAGTTTTGATGTCACTACACTGGTTACCTGTGTCTTTCAGAATTGACTTTAAAATTCTGCTTATGGTTTATAAAGCCTTAAATAATCTCGCCCCATCTTATATATCGGAATGTCTGACACGTTATATTCCAAATCGTAACCTCAGATCTTCAAATGAGTGTCTCCTTAGAATTCCAAAAGCTAAACTTAAAAGAAGTGGTGAGGCGGGCGGCCTTCTGCTGCTATGCACCTAAAATCTGGAATAGCCTGCCAATAGGAATTCACCAGGCTGATACAGTAGAGCACTTTAAAACACAGCTGAAAACATTACTTTAACATGGCCTTCTCATAACTTCACTTTAACTTAATCCTGATACTCTGTATGTTCAATTCTTCATAATAACTATTCATGGTGGCTCTAAAATCCGTACTGACCCCTACTCTCTCTTCTATTTCTTTTTCCGGTTTCTTTGTGGTGGTGGCAGGCCACCACCACCTACTCAAAGCATCATGATGCTCCAACATTGATGGACTGAAAGCCAGAAGTCTACGTGACCATCATCATCAAGTCCTTCTGTGAGAACCCTAAATCCAAAGAGGACTGTTTCATTTATGTTAGGTAGATTGTCCAGAGGGGACTGGTCGGTCTCATGGTCTGGAATCCCTACAGATTTTATTTTTTTCTCCAGCCGTCTGGAGTTTTTGTTTTTCTGTCCCCCCTGGCCATTGAACCTTACTCTTATTCGATGTTAATTAATGTTGATTTATTTTGTTTTCTTATTGTGTCTTTCATTTTTCTATTCTTTAATATGTAAAGCACTTTGAGCTACTGTTTGTATGAAAATGTGCTATAGAAATAAATGTTGTTGTTGTTGTTGTTGTAGATGTATGTGTGTGTATCAGCAGGGGCAGATGGACTTCACAGCTCTCAGTGTTTCAGTCTGCTGGTACGTGTTTTTATGTTTCTGTACCGCTTTCAGTGGTACAAACAGTCCATTTCCCAGATGGGTGAGATCCGCAGCTGTACATTTGGCCCTCTTCTGCACCCTTCCAGCATATACAGAGTTCAGGTCTAGGAGAGGACTTCCCATGATCCTCTATGCTGCTCTCACCACCCGTGCCAAGTCCTTCCTGTCCTGTGCTGTGCAGCTGCCATACCACACTGTCATACTGTGACAGAGAATGCTTTCCATAGAGGATCTGTAGAAGTTTGTTACTGACCCTCACCTATTCCAACCGTCTGGAGTTTTTTTGTTTTTTCTGTCCCCCCTGGCCATTGAACCTTACTCTTATTCGATGTTAATTAATGTTGACTTATTTTATTTTCTTATTGTGTCTTTCATTTTTCTATTCTTTAATATGTAAAGCACTTTGAGCTACTGTTTGTATGAAAATGTGCTATAGAAATAAATGTTGTTGTTGTTGTTATTTCTGATGCATCATCTGTCGAAATGAAAAATGCAATGCATACAGTATGTCTCTGTTTTAGGCCATTTGGTATGGGATTCAGAAAAGCAGTATTATTGCTTGGAATGACAGAGACATAGGTGAATATCAGAAAGGTATTTATGTAAAGATTTGGATAAACAGAAGTAAATAGAATAAATTAAACAAGACCTCCTGAAAGAGAAGAAAGTAGAATGGGTGGTCTGGAGATTTCCGTGAAAAGATACTTCATTTTAAAGATGCAGAGTAATGCAGTCTGCGGTGGGCTGGCGCCCTGCCTGGGGTTTGTTTCCTGCCTTGTGCCCTGTGTTGGCTGGGATTGGCTCCAGCAGACCCCCGTGACCCTGTAGTTTGGATATAGCGGGTTGGATAATGGATGGATGGATGGAGTAATGCAGTGAGCTGACTGACCTCTCGCTTGTATGATGACTTCAATTTGTATCCAATTCAAGTTTATCTGTCTTTATTTTATAGAGCTCGTTTCCGGATGAACACCTTTAGAAATGTTTTACTAAGAAAATGCAACACAAAACAACTCAAATCAGTAAAGTGACTGCCTGGGATCAAACTAGGGCCATTTTGTATGCGTGGCAAGCATGATACAAACAGATAATACAAATAAAGATTGATGTCATTGATGAGATGCTGCCAAGTGGTCTTAAGAAGTAATTAAATAAACACTGAAGTTGAGGACCCAACCATCAATATGAGCAGCTGGTGCGCCACTGAGAGCAGCTGGGTATTTGGCAGCGGACATTCTGTGCAAATACAACTGATAAACCTACTTAGATTGATATTCAGAACTTTACAGACTTTTTATGTAAGCAAAAATGGAAATTTCCCTTTTTTATATTTTAGGGTCAGGCTGGCTTACCTGTAGATAGAAGCGTAGAGCAGCGCAGAGCACTGATGCAAAACTAAGACGTTTTAATTTATAACAAGTGAATATCTGGTCAGTGACATGCTTTATGTTCACTTTATTTATTCATTCACTCATTCTACAGTCCCTCAGAGGTCACAGATTCAGTGTCTTGGGAAAGCAAGTAGGAGAGCAACAGTCTGCCGTGTCCTAATACTGTAAATAAGAGTCTTGGGACAGCTAGACTGACAGAAAGTGCCAATGGCACATGGGACAGAATCTTGACAAATGTGCAAAGGAAGAAATGTGTGCAGCTACAATGAGCGGCTCCTTCCACGTCAGACAGCTGCTGTGGAGAAAAGTAACAAAAAACAACGAAAGGAAAAAGGGCTCGCAGCGCGTTAAAATGGTGTGTGCGCTAAGCTGTGTGCCTTGTGATGAGATGCTTTTAGAAGAGCTTGTCAACACCCTCTGTCCAGATACAGAAGAGTCCGAGTCAAGACGCTGCAGCACTCCACACCGACATATGAATGGGCTCTGCTACTGGACGTTAGCCAGGAACTGCACATCATGTGGCACCATAAACTGTACAACATGGGCGTCCTTCTATTTACATAGTGCAGTGGTTTTTCTTCATTTGCAAGCAGTCATTCTGCTCATGTTATATGTTTTGTTTAGACGCGTTATTTTGAAAAGAAATATACTAAACACTGTTCATGAGAGGCATATTTATCATAATTCAAATTATATGTGTACTTTATGTCTAATGGAGGAAATATTACCAAGATACACACATTTGCCACCATGAGATTGACCTTCATGCTTTGTCATCATTAAGTATGACTAATACTATAAACACTCTTAGCATTTCATCTTCTCAATTTATGGGTATCTGGATGTATCTATACTTTTATACTCTGCCAAGTCAGCAGTTTTCTTACCTTTTAATTTTCTTTTCTTTTAGATACTCTGCTGTGTTGTTGCTTATTGTTATAATAAAATAATATTTATAGATCTATAGAGCTTCTGTAAAAAGGCCATGAAAATGCTATCTATCTATCTATCTATCTATCTATCTATCTATCTATCTATCTATCTATCTATCTATCTATCTATCTATTATATAGTGCCTTTCACATCCATCTATCTATCTATTATATAGTGCCTTTCACATCTATCTATCTATCTATCTATCTATCTATGATATAGTGCCTTTCACATCCATCTATCTATCTATTATATAGTGCCTTTCACATCTATCTATCTATCTATCTATCTATCTATCTATCTATCTATCTATCTATCTATCTATCTATCTATCTATCTATCTATCTATCTATCTATCTATTATATAGTGCCTTTCCCATCTATCTATCTATTATATAGTGCCTTTCACATCTATCTATCTATCTATCTATCTATCTATCTATCTATCTATTATATAGTGCCTTTCATTATCTATCTATCTAGGTTTAGGCAACATGAGTAACATGAGATTTTCTTTTCCATGGGCATTTTTCACGTTGTTTGTCATTGTTTGCACTGGTCACCATTGGCTCCTTATATATCATAAACCGCCGTTTCTCAACCTTTAAGTATTTGCGACCCGAGTTTTCAGAATAGTTTTAATTGCGCCCCACTAATGTTTTTTTGAAAGGAGCCCACTAATACCAATTTGTTCTTTTTTAATTAATGATATATCATAGATGCATATTTTATTATACCTACTTAACTTTTATCGACATTTATCTAACTCTATATTTATTTTTCCAGTATCAGAATGTAGTTTAAGCTAATTTGTTTTTGTTTCAATAGATGTATTTTTCATATTTTGGATTCTTGTTTTCTTTTTTTCACATCTTCGCGCCCCCCTTTTTGTTACTTCATGCCCCCCTAAGGGGGCCCAGTGCACAGATTGAGAAACATTGTCATAAACTTTCTTTTATCCCCTTTCTGCTTGAAACTATGAGATAAATAATTTTTTTCTTGGCCATCACTACAAACTATATGGGGCAAGTAATAGTAAAAAAAATTTTGGTGGATTACTCCATCAAGCATAAGCTCCTTCGACTGCTCCGCTCTGCACCGTGCTATATAAACTGTCATCCTATTAGCCTTCTCCATCGCTTCTGTACACTGCCTGGATTTGAATGTTGATGAGTTCACGAGGACTATGAGATCCTTCCCGTGTTTTCAACATTCAGACCTCCCATTGTGTGTTCAGATCTAACATGTCTTCTTCCTACTGTATGTTTGATACTTTACGTTGCCCAAGCCTGTATGCTGCCCACATCCCTCTGTATTCCACATTATCTTCTACATATTTTAGCATCATCTCCATGACATTTTGTGACAAAACGCCTGTTGAACTTTCCTGAAACGTTCCACGTACCTCCCAGACTTTATTCTGCTTGTTAAACATACAGGCCGTTCTTCTGAATGTGCATGCTATAGAAACTAACGTCCTATTAGCCTTCTTGATCGCTTCTCCACAATGACTGTGTGTGTTTCTTTGGTGTTTATTGAACTCCAGTTACACAGGGTCACCAGGGTGGTGTCCTAGCTCTTTATGGTGGTCTGCCTATTCTCTTCCGTTGTACTAGCCATGTCCATAAAACAGGAGGTCTAATGCCGTTTACAATGTCCTGCAGCTGAAGTTGCTTCAATAGACCGCAGATTCCAACTCAAGTGATGTAACTGTTCCTGTGTTCTTGTGAGTTTTTGGATGTGGAGGGTCACTAGCTAATTGGAGGTCGAATTTCTTAAACATAGCATTTTTCAAAGAAGTACTGTAATGACAGACGACTGTGCGCTTCGGCTCGGAGGGAGCTTAGGGGTGTGTGGTAAGATGGCAGAGCAGCTCCGGAGGGAGATTAGCTAACGGTGTATCCGGCTCTAAGTGTCACGGCAGGCACCAATGAAGGGAGTCACGATGAGACCTGGAGAAAAAGACCACCAGTTGAGAAGACCCGATGGGGTAAGCTGGGTATACGGGAAGAGAAAGACACACAGGACTGGAAAGAAAGGAAAGGAAAGGAAACCGACGTCTGTATGGTTTTAGATTTGGCTTCTTAATGTACTTCTTATTGGCTCAAAGGGGGTTTAACTCTTTTAGGGCTAATTAGCTTTTCTTTCTTTTGTCCCACGGCTGAATATTTTTCCAAAAAACTCATAAAACATGGTTTAACGCATAAATCAACATAAAACACTTATTTATGACAAATGTCACTCTGTTTTCTGTTCTTGGAGCCCCTACAATAGGCATATTCATAAATGTATTACATACGTGTTTGTCTCATCACCCATAGGCTGAAAGGGACTTGCTGCTAAAAACAAAATTGGCTTGAAGTAGTCGAGTGGCTGCTAATCATTGACACCATTGATCATAATATTCTTAGAAATCGCCTTAGTCAATGGGTGGGCCTCTCTGGCAGTGTCTTAAATTGGTTTGAATCCTACCTGGCAGGGAGAAAATTCTTTGTGAGTTGTGGTAATCACATCTCAAAGACACATGATATCCTATATGGTGTCCCACAAGGCTCTATCCTGGGTCCGCTGCTCTTCTCAATCTACATGCTTCCGTTAGGTCAGATTATCTCAGGGCACAACGTGAGCCACCACAGCTATGCTGATGACACACAGCTGTACTTATCAATAGCACCTGATGACCCCGACTCTCTTGATTCACTAACACAATGTCTGACTAGTATCTCAGAATGGATGAATAGTAACTCTCAAGTTAAATAAAGAGAAAACTGAAATCTTAGTGATTGGAAATAATGGATACAATGAGGCTATTAGAAATAAACTGGATACATTAGGATTAAAAGTCAAGACGGAGGTAAAAAGCTTAGGGGTAACTGTTGACTGTAATCTGAATTTTAAATCACATATTAATCAGATCACTAGGACAGCATTTTTTCACTTAAGAAACATAAGTAAAGTTAGACCTCTGGTATCATTGAAAGATGCTGAGAAATTAGTTCACGCGTTTGTTTTCAGTCGACTAGATTACTGTAATGCACTCCTCTCAGGACCTCCCAAGAAAGACATAAATCACTTGCAACGAGTGCAGAATGCAGCTGCTAGAATCCTAACTAGGAAAAGAAAATCAGAACACATCACACCAGTCTTAGCGTCACTACACTGGTTACCTGTGTCATTCAGGATTGACTTTAAAATTCTGCTTATGGTTTATAAAGCCTTAAATAATCTCGCCCCATCTTATATATCGGAATGTCTGACACCTTATATTCCAAATTGTAACCTCAGATCCTCAAATGGGTGTCTCCTTAGAATTCCAAGAACAAAACTTAAAAGAAGTGGTGAGGCGGGCGGCCTTCTGCTGTTATGCACCTAAAATCGGAAATAGCCTGCCATAGGAATTCACCAGGCTGATACAGTGGAGCAGTTTAAAACACTGCTGAAAACACATTACTTTAACATGGCCTTTTTATAACTTCACTGTAATTTAATCCTGATACTCTGATACTCTGTATGTCCAATTCATCATAATAACTATTCATGGTGGTTTTTAATCATCTGTACTAACCCCTACTCTCTCTTCTGTTTCTTTTTCCGGTGTCCTGCGCCACTACCATCTACTCAAAGCACCGTGATGTTCCAACATTAATGGATTAAAAGCCAGAAGTCTGCATGACCATCAACATCAAGAGCGTCCGTGAGAACCCTAAATCCAAAGAGGACTGTTGTATTTATGTTAGGTAGAATGCCCAGAGGGGACTGGGTGGTCTCGTGGCCTGGAATCCCTGCAGATTTTATTTTATTTCCCAGCAGTCTGGAGTTTTTTTTTTTTGTTTTTTTCTGTCCTCCCTGGCCATCGGACCTTACTCTTATTCTATGTTAACTAATGTTGTCTTATTTTAATTTCTTATTTTGTCTTTTATTTTTCTTCATTATGTAAAGCACTTTAAGCTACTTTTTTGTATGAAAATGTGCTATATAAATAAATGTTGTTGTAATCTGTAGTGTCTACCAGCAGGCCGTGTTGTTTGGTGAAGTCCAGTTGCCAGCTTGTCTCCCACAGTTCGAATGTTTTTGTTGGCACGTCCAGCACTACAATCAGCTGGGGACCAGTCAGCTGATGCAGGCACCTGACTTTCGTTTTCGATTTCCAAATCACTTGCATCAAATCGGAGTTTGATAAGTCAGAGTCCGATTCAGCAATAATAGGCAAAAAATCAATAATATGCACAGAGTATTATTTGTGCATTTGCTTCGTTCTCTCACCCGGTGTTGATGCCATTTTAGACATTGCTTACTCTACGCTACTCATCCACACGCAGAGTCAATGAGTCTAACAGTCCTCCAAGCAAAGAGGGTCTACCTATAATGTAACGGAGACTCATGTGGTGAGTTTTATCAGCATTTACAGCTTTCTTTCACCCTTGGCCCCTGATATCCATCCTCAGCCCCTTGTGTCGACAAAAGTCGACATCCACCCTAAAAGAGTTACTTTTGCCTAATGAAACGGCTCTGGAGGTTGTTGGTGACTTCAGCTGACTGTGCATCCACGTGCGGTTCAGCCAATTGCTTCAATAGAGAGTAAGGAGGGTCTGTAATCAGTACACCTGCATCCATGTCAGCTAAAAAGGATTATGGGAAACCAAAGGCAGAGCGGTGACGTGGCAGCCAGCATGGTGGTGAGAAGACAGGCACGAGGAACGGCACTCCACTTCGTTGATCAGCTTTGAGGAGTGAGGACGATCATGAAGGCCTCCTAGAGATCTGTTAGATGCCAGGGAGGGCATACTAGAAGACGGATATCTGGCTGTAAACGCCACGGGCCATCCAAACTTTTGCAAATGCCACATTACTGCCGGATGCCTCTGACACCATGGAATACCAAGGGAACCATTATGAGAAGGAAGGAATGTGCCAAAGTTTTAGCCGGAGCAAAGGAACACTAATGGAAAGCGCTAAGCGTGAAAAGCACACGGCCCACCGAGGGCCTCTCAGCCGCTACCAAAGCAAGCTGAGCAAGCAAAAGATTAGTGATCTCTAACGGGACGCTGGGCCTCTTCTGAATGATTTTGCATTCTGTAGGGAAAAGCAGCCATTTCGAGCCTGTCTCTGACATAACCCAGATCCAATGTAGGCTCCCACGATGAAAATATCTATTTTTCCTTCTCAGTTCCTAAATATGATTTTAATTAAGCCACTTGCTGGCTGTAATGCCGGATACGTATAGTGTTACATAATGAGGCCAGCGTGTGTTTTTGTTACTTTTTTTTTCTTTTCAGCTTGCTCCGCACTGTTTTTTTTTTTTTTGTCTTTTATCATAGGCTTTGTCACAAAAGTGCAGAAAGTAAAATTACACCGGACTGTGAAAAAGAAGTGCTATGGTGTCAGTGATAAACAATGGCCGTAGACTGACTGACTACGGCTTTGTGTGTTTTAATGTCTCACACGTGTCTTGAAGGAGGATCGCATTTCGCAAAATGTTTCACTTTGTCATTTTGTTTAACATTTCGCATAATACAAAGGCACACAGTCCCCTACTCTGCTAAGAAAGACAAAACGAGTATTGCTGGGGTACTGAAAATGTTAAAAAAAAAAATGAGAAAATTGCGCAGATAGGTCGGTCGATCTCGAGATGCTCGCAGTAAAATCTGAATGAGCAGAATAACGGGAAGGCTGTTATTTAAACACGATGCTTTTCTTTTGCCTTTAGTACACTAAACCTCAAAACACACAAACATTTAAAGCAAAACACAAATGGGTGAAAGGTTAATTCAGAACAGGAACAGAATGAAGTGGTGCAAACCAGAAAAAGCACCCAAGGGTCCAAGCTTAGCTTCTTACAGGAGCCCTAAATATGGCAGTCATCTGGGGCCTCTTTGATAAAAATTTACATGGATTCGAATATGAAAATACGTGCGCACGAAAACCACAGCAAAATGCGTACACCAAAAAAAAATCAGATTTGTGAAACCTGGCATAGGCACATTTCTATACAATTATAAATTACAATCATCTTGTAAATGTGTGTATTATCGCAAAGTTTGTGAGTGTGGTGTTATGGGTCCACAGCTCTTCCAGCTAAGGCCGTTTTTTTAAAATAAATAATCACCGCGCTCGCGGCTTAGTGAGGGGGCGTTGGGCCATAGCAAGCCACGGGGCGATCTGCGGTGTGGGCGTTTCTCACCTAGTGCACAGGTGAGGGACTGCCCACATCCGTGATTGTTCCCGTGGCTAATGTGCTGCAGCTGCTATGGCCCCTCGCAATATAAAGACCGGTTCCGGTAGAGTGGACACTGGCGCGTTTGGCTCCCGCTGCTCACCGGTAAAAACTGCTATTCGTAACTCCGTTTGATCGTCTTGGGTCTGCTTACCCTGACGCCGACAAATTATGTCGACTGCTTTCTGGTTTGTGATCATCTGGGCTTTCCTACTGCCTATGCATCGGTTTGCATTAGGATTGCTCCAGTATTCTGCTGCTGAACTTCTCCGGCTGCGTCCCTCCATGTTAACGCCTCCTCCTGTTTTTCTGCATTTCCATCCGGACATCATCTTCCATCCACGCCGGAGATATATTCATCGTGGATCCCGACGAATGATCCACCAGGATCCTTCGTCTGCAATAAAGTCTTTCTGGTCCAATTCTCGTCCTTCTCGCGCTGTTCGGGCTGTCGACCATAGTGTGCTTGCCAGCCTAACTAGGTCGGCTAACACCTCTACTACCTATGGGACTACCACCTTCAACTTTGGACTACTGAACATTCGCTCACTTACGAACAAGGGGTCTCTTGTTCAGGATCTCCTCGTTGATCGTAAGTTTGATTTCCTCTGTTTAGTTGAGACTTGGCAAAAACCTAATGACTTTTCTGAACTCAATGAATCCACTCCGTCGGGATTTGTTTACATCTGTCAACCTCGCGCACTGGCATGAGGAGGTCTCGCGATGATATACCGCGAAAAGTGGAACGTTTTGCCGATGTCTGTCTCTGCTTTCAACTCATTTGAATGTACTGTATGCAAGTTACCTGGATTTTCGCCTACCGTCATTGCTGCTGTTTATCGTCCACCTAAACAGAATAGTGACTTTTTAAATGAGTTTGCCGTTCTCCTTGCTCAGCTTGTCATTATCTCCCCTAATATTATTGTGCTGGGTGACTTCAATATTCATATGGACAATGTAAATAACCCTCTCACTAGAGACTTTATGTCCTGCTTGGAGAACTTTGGGTTCCAACAATTCACCAAGGTCCCCACTCATTCAAAAGGACACATTTTGGACTTAATTTGTTGCTCGAGTGTCTCCTCTCTTGATCTTACAACTGATGAATTGCCTTTTCTGATCACTCTCTCCTTTCTTTTAATCTTCCACTCTCTATATCTATTCCGAAACTACCCCGCACAATAACTTTTCGCAATATCAAGAACATCAATTTGGACTCTGTTCAATCCAGTATTGACTCACATATTGCAATTCCTAAATTGGCTACTGCTGATGAGTTGATTTTGTATTATAACACCAGCCTTCATCATATTCTGGATTCTCTTGCCCCTTTTAAAACAAAGTCTATTTCATTTTCCCTTTCTGCCCCCTGGTTTACGCCGGAACTTCGACTTATGAAAGCGAAAAGCCGGCAATTAGAGCGACTCTATAAAAAAACTGGGCTCGTGGTTCATAAAGATATGTATTTCCACCATCTTGCACATTACAGGGATTGTATTAATCAAACTAAATCTGCCTACTATTTTAATATAATCAGCATGAATGAAGGTAATACTAAATCATTGTTTTCACTCCTCAAACGTGTCACACAACCCCCTGATTTGTGGCCATCACATTTTTACTCTTATGCCTTTTGTAATTCCCTGATGTCATTTTTATGAACAAAATTGAGAGTATCCACCACTACCTTGCTTTGCAATCCACTGACACTATTCATTCTGAATTCTTCCCATCTACTCACCCTTTTTCTTTCTTTCAATTTCCCTCCACCTTAGAAATATCAGATATAATTCTTCATTCTAAATCATCCACCTGTCTGCTTGACCCCTTACCTACATCACTTGTTAAAGCCTGTCTTCCATCTTTACTCCATATTATATCTGTTATTATCCATTCTTCTCTTTCAACTGGAATTGTTCCTACTTCACTCAAAACTGCTATAATAACCCCAATCTTAAAAAATCGGTGCCGATCCTGCTAATTTTAACAACTTGCGTCCGATCTCTAACCTACCTTTCTTATCCAAAATTCTAGAAAAAGTGGTAGCCAAACAGCTCCACTCTCACTTATCTCTGAACAACCTGTATGAACAATTCCAGTCTAGTTTCCGCCCCCTCCATAGTACTGAAACTGCATTAATCAAAATAACTAATGATCCTCTAATGGCAGCAGACTGCGGCTTACTCTCTATTCTCATTTTACTTGATTTGAGTGCGGCTTTTGACTCCATTTCTCATTCCATTCTTCTCAATAGACTATCTTCCATTGGTGTCACCCATAATGTCTATAATTGGTTCAGTATCCTACCTTTCTGGCGCTCTCAATTCATACAGCTCAAATCATTTTCATCTCACTCTGTATCTGTTACTACAGGCGTGCCTCAAGGCTCTGTCCTGGGCCCCCTTCTGTTCACTATCTATCTCCTTCCTCTGGGCAATATCTTCAGGAAATATAATATTCATTTTCACTGTTATGCAGATGACACCCAGCTTTACTTTTCAACTTCACCTACAATTACCCTCCCACCTACCGCCCTTACTGACTGTTTGGCCGAAATCCAAAACTGGTTTACATTTAATTTTCTTAAACTCAACACTGATAAAACAGAGATCCTTCTCATTGGTACAAAATCCACATTATCCAAATTCCACAACTTCCCCTTTATAATTGATAACTGTACGCTATCTCCATCCTCTCAGGCCAAAAGTCTTGGTGTCATCTTGGATAATAATCTCTCCTTTCTTTCACACATCAATACTATTACACGATCTGCTTACTTCCACCTACGCAATATCAACCGTCTCCGTTCCTCTCTCACCCCACACTCTGCTGCAGTTCTTGTTCATAGCCTTGTCACCTCTCTCTTGGACTATTGTAACTCTCTTCTTTTTGGTCTCCCTCAAAAAACTCTTCACAAACTTCAACTAGTCCAGAACTCAGCTGCCCGTATTATCACGAGATCTCCTTCTACTCACCACATCACTTCTGTTCTGCATTATCTTCACTGGCTCCCTATCAAGTTCCGCATTGAGTTTAAAATCCTTCTGCTAACCTTTAAAGCTATTCATGATTTAGCCCCTCCATATCTGTCTGACCTTCTCCACATTGTCACCCCTTCCCGTACTCTTAGATCATCATCCTCAATTAAATTGACTGTTCCTTCTGCTCGTCTTTCTACAATGGGGAACAGAGCTTTCAGTCGTTCTGCCCCCCGACTTTGGAATGCACTGCCTCCTGAGATTAGAAACATTAATTCACTTTCTCTGTTTAAGTCTTCAGTTAAAACTCATCTTTTTAATCATGCCTTCTCTATGTAAACATTGTACTGTATTGTTTGTTGGTTGCTGTGCATAATGTACGGTGTCCTTGAGTGTTTGAAAGGCGCCTATAAATAAAATGTATTATTATTATTATTATTATTAAGCGCGAGTCGGTTGGGAGAGGGGGGAACGAGAGAAAAAAAAAGATCAGAAAGAAAGGACGGAGGTTACAGGGAGCGAGGAAGAAAGGAGGTTCAAAACGGAGTGTGTGGTAAGCGAGCGAACGAGCGCTCATGGGCAGCTGCGAGGAAGTTGGGTGTTAGGCCGACACCTAGGCGTTAGAGTTGATGTTGCTCCCGCTGAGCGATCAGGCAGCGGGAGTGACCAGGGAAAGGCAACTGGCCGTAGAAGACCGGAAAGGCAGCGGGAGTCGCGAGGCTGGGAGCTGCAGTCCTTGGTATGGGTGTCCTGGAGACCAAGGAGTCCAAGTCTCTGGTCTGGGATGAGTGCCAGACCGAAGCCAGGATCGGGAGGTCTCCAGACCTGTGTTAAGGGTGTATGAGAAAAGGGCAGCGCCTGAGAGAGCCTCGCCTGCTGCATAGCCCTAGCGGGAGAAGCAGGTGAGACGTTGACAGAAAAGATGCACCGATCTTGTTGATTTTTAAAGACTGCTTCCGTAAAAACGTTTTAACCTCGATTTTAAAGGATTGTTTTTTTTTGTGTATTTTTAAACCTCCACATGTCTTTTATTAGTTATTTATTGAACTATTTTTTGAAGCACTGCACTTTACTGAACACTTTGTTTTTGATTGTCTTTTTAATAAAAGCACTTTGCACATTTATACCATGCCCTTGCTCAATTGTTTATTGCCTGAACTGTCTAGCTCATCGGTGACATTACCGACAGTGTTGGGTTCAAGGGCTTCCAAATAGCAGATGGGAGCGTGGAGCCAAACCCGCATCGTCACAGTGAGAATTACCAGGAATTTAAATTGGGTTTGTCTACTGTCGCCCTTAAAGATTAACACACACACACGGGGCCGGATTAAGATGAAATTCTGCAGCACAAAAAAGGCCAATTTTTCTCGGCACTGGTGCGTGTGCATTCGACTCTCACCGTACATGCGCACTCAGACCGACCGAGGAGTCTTAATTGCTTGCGATGCAACCAGCCAGCCTTTATTGAACATGAATAATAATAACGACATAGAATCGTAACAACTCGAGATTAACATCAAACTATGTAACATCAACATTCAATAGCAAATGTCTGAAAAGTACAATTAATGGAGAAAACCTAACAATGAAATACAGTAATCCCTCGCTATATATCGCGCTTCGACTTTCGCGGCTTCACTCTATCGCAGATTTTAAATGTAAGCACATCTAAATATATATCACGGGTTTTTCACTGGTTCGCGGCTTTCTGCGGACAATGGGTCTTTTAATTTAGGTTACATGCTTCCTCAGTTTGTTTGCCCAGTTGATTTCATACAAGGGACGCTATTGGCGGATGGCTTAGAAGCTACCCAATCAGAGCATGTATTACATATTAAGTAAAACTCCTCAATGCTATAAGATATGCTTCCTGCGTGGTGCTTGATTGTTTGCTTTTCTCTGTCTCTCTCACCCTCTCTGACATTCTCTGCCTGACGGAGGGGCTGTGAGCACAGAGGCTGTTTGCACAGAGGATACCGACGCTCCTCTACAAAATGCCGCTTTATCGCGGTGCTTCGGCATATTTAAAGGCACGTATTGATTGTTTTGGTTGTTTGCTTTTCTTAGCGAGCGCTCTCTCTGACATTCTCTGCTCCTTTGAAGAGAAGACATGTTTGCATTCTTTTAATTGTGAGAAAGAACTGCCATCTCTGTCTTGTCATGGAGCAGTTTAAACTTTCGACTAAAGGGTGTTATTTCATGTCTAGAGGGCTCTAATAATGTTAACAGTGTGGGAGAGTTTATAAGGGCTTAAAAATATATAAAAATAACCATACAAACATATAGTTTCTACTTCGCAGATTTTCACCTATCGCGGGGGGTCTGGAACGCAACCCTCGCGATCGAGGAGGGATTACTGTACACAAAATTTTGCAATTATCTTACGAAATAGAGTAAGAAAAAATGAATATGCAGAGACATTGGGTCAAAGTGACTCTTGAGGGTAAAAATTTGTCCAGAATTTAAATGTCATAATAGACCAGAATTCTGTCGAGGATTTTAAAAATACTAAACATCCATGCCAGGCCCACGGGCCGGCTTTTAGTTTTACCTTTACAGATAACCACTTAAATAGCCATCGATTTTTACTGTACAACTAACTTTCAAGGTGAAACATTTACTATGTGGCACTTGCTGAACAATAATAAAGTGGCAAGAATCCCCAAGATATTGCAAAAAACGCAGCTAAATTACTAAATAAACTGTTTAATGTAAAATTGATAGCATTAACTTGAAATCTTCGGTTAACAATAAACACAACGACGTTATAGTTAAGTCAGAGCGCAAAGAACAATAGTAACTGTATAATAAGTAACGCTGTGTCTAGGCATCCAAAAGTCGACTCCAAATTTCATTCTAAGAATTATTTTGGGGTTAATATAGCAAAGGAAAACTGTTCAGCTTCTGGAAAATTCTCCTCTGTTTTCATCTGGGCCTATTTCAGGAATGGGCCTAATGCTGCAGCATCAATAGCACCCGGAGGTGGCAGGGTGCACTAAACTTTCCTCTGTTTTCTCTGCAGACCAGATACGGGAAAACCTGCCTGATTTCTCGGCAAAGACGTCGCTTCTAGTTCTGGCGGCATCATGAAAACATCAAAGTCAAAGCAAACTTTATTGTCATCTCAACCATATATACAAGTATACAGACTGACGAAATTGCAGAGCTCAGGGTCCACAGTGTAACAATATGAAATGCAAATAAAAATGTAAAATTTAAATTCAATTAAAATTAAAACACACAGGGCGGCATGGTGGCACAGTGGGTAGCGCTGCTGCCTCACAGTTAGGAGGGTCCTCCCTGCGTGGAGTTTGCATGTTCTCCCCGTGTCTGCGTGGGTTTCCTCCCACAGTCCAAAGATATGCAGGTTAGGTGCATTGGTGATCCTAAATTGTCCCTGGTGTGTGCTTGGCATGTGTGTGTGTGACCTGCGGTGGGCTGGCGCCCTGCCCAGGGTTTGTTTCCTGCCTTGTGCCCTGTGTTGGCTGGGATTGGCTCCAGCAGACCCCCGTGACCCTGCGTTAGGATATAGCAGTTGGATAATGGATGGATAAAACACACACAAGACAAGACAAAGAAGTAGTAAGCAATATGAACATTGATGCAATGTATGGTATTGTGCAATCTAGATACATAAATATAGTCAATAAATATGTAATATAATAAATAAATAACAGATAATACAGCACAGTGTGAGGTAGTACAGAAATGGCAGCATGACTCTGTGAATGATAATAGTTGTTTAAGACGTGTAAACAATGACAGGTCAGAATATTTCACAGCAGAAGGATGTCAAAGAATGTCAAAGTGCAGTGCGTCACTTCCAGTCCTGGCATCCAAGACGACATAATTTCTGGGACCTGGGGCCTCATGTATAAACGGTGCATACACACAAAAATGTTGCGTAAGAACGTTTCCACGGTCAAATTGCGATGTATAAAACCTAAACTTGGAGTAAAGCCACGCACATTTCCACGGTAGCTCATACACTGTCATACGCAAGTTCTGTGCTCGGTTTTGCAGACTGGTGGTGCCCAGCGTCAAAGCAGTGCTACTGTTCCTGTGTGGTTATCATTTCTTTTTTAGATCCACATCCCTGACGAAGCTTTACAAATACCCTTAAATTAACCACATATTGTTTATTAGTTTAAGGCATCTGATTGTAATTAACTTATAATAATATAATGGTCCACGGATCGGCCAAACTATTCCAAATACCATAACTGCTTTAGCGTGGGTACTCTCTCTGCACCTTCTTCTTATTCTTTCAGTTGCTCCCGTTAAGTCTTGCCACAGTGGATCATCTTTTTCCATATTACTCTCACTGCACCACTTGGAGTATTTATATGACTGTATCTGAGTGGGCAATCAAAGATCTACAGCAGATGATTGGAAAGAGAATTATCAGTATACAGCATCAAGCACATGCTGCCTCAGCCATGCTGTCTATTTGAACTGCTCTCATACGGCAAACACTTCAGAGCCTTCCCTGTACGGACTTCGCCGTTCAGAAACAGTTGCATCCCGAGAACTCTAAACACAATCAGTCCATCAACTGCTCCTTGTAGGACTGTTTGTACTTATAAGTGCAATCACCTCACTGTAAACGTGCGATACAGTTATAATATTGCACAACCTGAGCCACTTTATAAAAGCGCGTATTTACATATGATGATGATATTATTTTTAAAATGAAATGAAGCAAAATATTATTATACTAGCCTTGTGCGTGTTAAAGTTGTCTGTGAAGGGCTCCCTGTTTAAATGCGGCTGCCAGTCGTGAACTGGGCCCTTCGTCATACAGCATTATGATTTTTTATATGGGAAAACAAAATTACAAAAGAAAACCCTTTTGGATATTGATTCGATAGGAACGGCCCACTCGGAATCGCTGTCCGAATCGTAATTATGTGATGGTGTAGGAGCATTTCTGCTTCTGTCCGTTCACAGTCCGTCTCGTTTTCACAACGCTATCATTTCCTTTCACGATGTCTTCTCAACCTTTCTCCAATCTCGCAGGTTGCTTTGTGGCAATCCAAAGAGTAAGGCAATATACACGGAGCAATGGTTATAAAAGGGGGACACATAGGTATCCAGGCTCTTTAAAGCATAAATAGGGATCACTTCACTGACATGTGAGCAAGCCACGGTACAACTGTGAGACGCGCAGCACTCGCCGGCTACAAAGTAACAATAATAATTTCCGGAACGTGCTGTTACGTTGTCATTCATTTTACCCACTGACTTTCTTTCATTCATATGTTACATAGGCACGTACTTTTAATCTTCGGCAATCTCATTCTCTAACCAGGCCTCAGGAGCTAACCAGCGTAACACTGTCCATCACCCTTTTCGTTATTCCGACACATTATTGACAGCCGTGAGTAACAACAACATACTAAACTGTAAGGTGGTCTACGCATGCGTGGTCTTCGCGGACAAACAAAGATCTAAATTAAGATCTCTTTAGTTAATTTAAAGCACAACAATTTGTTTAGTTTGAATGCCTGTGTTTTGAGGTGTGACTGGCGTACTACAGTCTTCAGTAGTATAAGCCTGGAGGAGATTCTTAATGCAATGCCTATGTTTTAGCTGTCTCTCTACTGCCATCTAGTGCTTCTCCTTCTAATTCATTCGCGGACAAACAAAGATCAAGATCCAAATGAAGATTATATATAGAGATTATACAGAGAAAATGTTAACATCATTTAAATAATCTATATTGTTAATAATTCAATATGTGAGGACACTGTGTCGCAGCGCTAGTGAGGTGCTTGTGCTTAATTTACGGATTGATCCTGCCTCACGCTGTATTCTTACTGGGCTGGTGTGACGCTGGAAGGACAGATGGATAGAATAATTAAACACGTACTGCAAAGATATTTCAATGTTCCTTAAAAGTTTTGAAGAATCGGCGTTCTGAGTTTATAAATGGCTTAATGTCTATTACTGAGCTGACTGTGTGGCGATTGGTTACTTGGAGAAAGAAAAGTAAGGACAGGAATTGGAGGTTAGTACATTTCAAAGAGACAGTACTGCTGCAATAAATTATTTCATCAAAGGTCACACAGCGCAGCAAGCATCTTGCATGAGACAGGAACAATCTCTGCACAGGTCGCCAGCCACGTCACTATCACTGCATCACCGTGTTCCCATGTTTAATAACGTGCTTTAACTCCTATCATCATGAAAATGATATCACGTATGCATCTCAGTATTTTAATTATTCAGAGAGCTGTAATATCACAAATGTAATGGATTCTGTGTCCTGTCGGAGGAAGAGAACGCCCGTTTAAGAAGCACGTAGTGATTCACACACATGGAGCACATAGAAGATCAAATACAAAACAAATCATTTAACGCGCTACTTTAGTTACGATGGGATTGAGAAACTAGTAAGTTAAAGATTTTAAGATGAAGTTTACGATGTTCTACTTTAATAAGAAAATAAACTATGTGATTAAAGTGGAAATTTCGAGATTAAAGTTGACACTTCAAGCTTTTTTCTCACTGTGTCCCTATTTTTCTTTTTATCTATGGGCTACGACTCGCCTTTTCACGGCGACTTTGAAATCTGACAACTTCTTTTTTATTTCGGGCTCTGTGCGACTTTGTGAACTTGAGCATTCGAGTTTCTCTGACACGCTATGTCACTCGATCACCTTTCCTTTCTTTTGTTGTTTAAACCAACAAATAGTATGTTTTTCTTTGACTCCATTTGGTATTCGCTGAAATTCTATTTTCCCCCATGCTTTTGCCATTGACTTTTCACAGAACACTGAGCTTAAAGGATATTTATATCGATTTGCATATTCTAAGAGGCGTAATTCTGGGAAGAGTTGGGGTGAGGCAGCAGGCATGTGCATGTACGTTAATTTTCATGCTGACTGGGATTTATGTAGCGGAAGAATATGGAAGCTGGCATACACACAGATTTATTCATCTGGATTTTTTTGTGCATAAGCACATTTCCGCTTTTGTGCTTATGTCATGTTATAGTACGAATTTTACGCAGGGCATTATGCATGATGTCCCTGGTCTATAAAGACGCCATTTTAACTCAAGGGATGAGTTCAAGTTGAGAACTTGAACTGTGCACTTCAGTGCTTATTCAAAACCATTGCAGCCAGGTATAATACATGGGTGGCTGCCCCAAACCTTTCTGTGTGTCCGACGCTGATTAATTTCACACTTGGAAAATATAAAAGCAGCATGGTATTTATTAATATATATTAATACCAAACAGAAGAAAATAAAATAGATCGCAAAGTCTGGATCTAAACAGTCTTAGAAAAGCTTACTGAAAATCAGAAGGTTCAAGGGGTTAACGTCCTGGGTGGCTTTTGGTTTCGCAATCGAAGTGGTCCATAGGTTACGTTTTCTGACATCCATACAGATGGTCTCACGTCTCTTGATCTCTGACGTCGCCCTTCTGTTGTTGTTTTTCTTCTTTTGGTGTATCAGACAAGCCATATTTATGTTAAAATGCACATGTAGGTTCTCGGGACACGTGACACTGCATACATTTGATTGGCTATCTTGTCGTGATGACGAGTGATTCTGATGAAACTGTTTGATCTTTTAATTACCTCCGCATTCTTTCCTTTCCAAAACCGTAAACTAATTTGGTAATTTCATGTCCTACAGTGTCCAACCGTTCCTAGGTTATAAATTAGTTAAAACAGGTTCTTCTGTACTTATTTCTCATTCCCAGGTCATAAAGTAATTGAAAAAGAAAGTAGATGGAACAGATGCATAAATTACTGGTACAGTACAAAAGGTTTCTTGCAATGCCACTAATTTAAGTCCTGTAAATTCAGTTCATCCTGCTTCGTTTGAGCAAAATAACTGAAATTTAATAGAAACAGTTTAAAGGTGAAAAACTGAAAACATTCCACAGCAGAACACTTGAAAAGCTGTTAAGTTATGTCATTTGTGAGAAAATAAGTGAAGTGAAGTGAAAGACAAACTTTATTACAGCGGTTAACCATAATGGATACCAGGTGTCTCATTTATGAAACTTCACGTGGAACTGAGAGTGAAAATCAGTGCACGCCAAACAAACTGGAAAATGCAAAATTATTTATAAAATCTGGCATTTACGCATTTCTACAAAATTTACTGTTTACTTTCTCATATATGAAGTATAGGGAAAGTATTGTAATTGTCCAAAACTTCGATGTTGAGATTTTGATGAATCTCGACGTTTTAGACCTCCCTGACTTTCTCGTACAGTATATGAAGTATAGGGAAGGTATTAGAATCCTCCAAAAATTCCATTTCAAGATTTTGATGAATCTCAACGTTTTAGACCCCCATGATTCAGAAAAAACTATTTTTAGAATTTTGTCTGTGTGTGTGTATGGGGGGTGGGGGGAGGGAAAGTAATGCAATCGTCCAAAAATTTGATGTCGAGATTTTGATGAAACTCGACGTTTTAGACCTCCATGAGTCCGAAAAAAATATTTTTGAAAATATGTCTGTGTGTGTGTATGTAAACACGATGACTTGACTTTGCTTTCACTTAGGTCAACCAAATTTTGTATACAAGTATTAGGTACAAAACATAAATTTCTATCAATTTCTATGCTATTTCCACTAACTGGAAGTGGTACTTTACCTTTTATTCATGCAGCTGCAGACTCCAATTTATTCAACTTTACTTTTATAACAATTGTTCAATATATTATTGATTTGATTTGATTTGTTGTTGATGGTTCTTTAATGTACATAATATAAAAATATAATCATTGTCTTGCGGTTTACTCCTGACTTTTATAAATCACAATCACCTTCGTGAATGTGTGTAAGTGAATACCTCCCTGAAACATCCAAACATGGAGTATGCTAATCAACCACATATTTATGCAGTGACAATGCTGCAGAACTTCATTGGCTGATAGAGCACCTTCACCCTCCTGAAATATCGAGACCCTACCACCTACACTCAAGAGTATCTGTCGTTACTTCACAACACATGTACAGCTTTATATCCTTTATATCACCTCTCCTCTGCATTCTGGGGCTTTGGAAAAAGGGTCAGGTGCCAACATCTGAGTGGACATCCGCTATCCCCTGGCAGTTGTAATGACATGATTGCTGTAACAGTGAATAGTGTGGGCAGGGCACACACACATACCAAGCACACACTAGGAACAATTTAGAATCGCCAATCCACCTAACCTGCATATCATTGGACTGTGGGAGGAAACCCACGTAGACACAGGGAGCACATGCAGACTTCATGCAGGGAGGACCCAGAAGGGGAACCCAGGTCTCCTTACTGCAAGGCAGCAGTACTACCATTGTGCCACCGTCCCGCCCTTAATAGAAATATTATTATAAAAAATATATAATATAATTATAATAAGTATAATAAATCTCATATATATTTCTCTATATAGTTCGTCCTGCTTCCTCTTAAAACTCGGTCCCGCCCACACATTTCTCCATTCCTATTCGTCCTCTTCCAAACCCTTCCCCATGCTGCCTGTGGCCTCCCATACACCCCCACGCTGCTTTTCTCGATTCCTATTCCTCCTTTGGACTACTGCGTTCTCCGCTCCTCTCTCATGACCCCATTGGTGTCACCTCACCGCCCGATATTTAGCCCGACTGTGTGACCTTTCCTTCGGCCACGTCTGCACCTGGGAGTCTTTTCCGTAGCCTGCTACAGGAAGGTACTCTGTCTACCATTTCCATTGGTTTCGCTCCTTGCTATTTCGTTATACTGCGACGGTTGTTTCCTAAGCCTTTGTTATAAAATGAACGACAGCATCTTCTCTGTCGATGGGTTTTTGTACAACGTCATCTGTATTCCGGGATCCGGCAACTGCCTGTTCCTATCAGTGGGTTATTTCTTGACACAAACGGTTGACGAAGGCAATGCACTCTCTCTACGACATAGGACAGTAGATTTCATTGCATCACATTGGGACAGATTTGGAGACGTTCATCCTGTTATTCTATCCAACGCAAGTCGAGTTATCACAAGAAGTCACAAGTACTATCAATACATGGCAACATCTACACTTTATGGTGGTGAAGATGAAATTCAAGCTCTTTTCGAGAGTAGATCTTTCAACTCATTATCTGTTGTCTCCAGCAAAACACCTATCCACAACTGCGTCTTTCAAGAAGTATTTCTTTCTTCTTGATTTCTAAATTCCTTTCTCACTGTTTTTCGTTCCTATTCTTACAAAGCCGTATGCTACAGCGGGCATCCACCAGTATAATATATTATAATAAGTTATAATTACAGACACTGTAGATGATTCAAATTTTGTATAGATATTTATTATGATAAAAAGAAAACAGAAATTGACGGTGGCGCAGTGGTAGCGCTGCTGCCTCGCAGTTAGGAGACCCGGGTTCGCTTCCCGGGTCCTCCCTGCGTGGAGTTTGCATGTTCTCCCCGTGTCTACGTGGGTTTCCTCCGGGCACTCCGGTTTCCTCCCACAATCCAAAGACATGCAGGTTAGGTGGATTGGTGATTCTAAATTGACCCTAGTGTGTGCTTGGTGTGTGTGTGTGTTTGTGTGTGTCCTGCGGTGGGTTGGCACCCTGCCCAGGATTGGTTCCTGCCTTGTGCCCTGTGTTGGCTGGGATTGGCTCCAGCAGACCCCCGTGACCCTGTATTCGGATTCAGCGGGTTAGAAAATGGATGGATGGATTACTCAATCGGAAGTAGTATTTTATTTAAACAGCCATTTGAGTTTTGGAAATATACTGTAAATGTGTACTCAATATTAAAAACTGTATTCAATATAACAATAACAATAATAGATTTTATTTTAATTTATACATTATGAGTTTAACAATAACGTGTAAACATTTAACATGCCATGTAAATATAAAGATTTAATGGGAACAGCAAGCTATTACGTCCCCTTTGTGTCCCTGGTAATACATTTAATTTTATATTTTTTCTATTTCCGCTATAAATATCATAATTAAATGTAGCTAAATGTAGTTTTACCTACAGCAATTTATTGCAACAAATATTATTTACTGTAATACTAACATTTTTTCTATGTTTTTAGGCGACTATAACTCTTTTTACTTTGCACGGTAATGCATATGTAATCATGAAAAAATTCCACCACCGTTTTCGACCTCCCTAAGTGCAAAAATATCATTTTAATATAAAGTATGATTATAAATAGGGCGGCACAGTGGCGCTGCTGTCTCGCAGTTAGGAGACCCGGGTTCGCTTCCCGGGTCCTCCCTGCGTGGAGTTTGCATGTTCTCCCTCCGGGCGCTCCGGTTTTCTCCCACAGTCCAAAGACATGTAAGTTAGGTAGATTGGCGATTCTAAATTGGCCCTAGTGTGTGCTTGATGTGTGGGTGTGTCCTGCAGTGGGTTGGCACCCTGCCCGGGATTGGTTCCTGTCTTGTGACAGTGTTGGCTGGGATTGGCTCCAGCAGACCTTTCGTGACCCTGTGTTTGGATTCAGCGGGTTGGATAATGGATGGATGATTATAAAGAGAGAAAAACGATTGTGTATCAGTATTATCAATTAGTTACTGTATAAGAGAAGCAAAGAGATATGACATTTGAGAAATATTGTGCAACTGGAAGTGGTTCTTTTCCTCCATCTCAGTATATGAGAAAGACAAGGGGAGAGCACTCCCAATTTTATTTCTGTTGTTATAATCACATTGTATCTATTTTCAGATTTTTTTTCCATTTTTTTATACGTTTCATAGATATTTTACTTTGTATTTTTTGGTTCTTGTAATGTAATGTGTGGTTGTAAGACGCGTGAGATAATTAAAAGTGGGTACTATATGTTCTTGGAAACCCTTAACATTTATATATATAATATTGATTGTGAATTTATTGTACTGACCCCAGCCACTGAGCCTCGATGTTTGCCAGTCACATCTTGGATGAATGTCACCAGTTATGGTTAACAAAAGCAGTTCCATTCTCGCTAGGTGCACTTTTTGCAATATGAGCGCAGTCAAGTGCCCTGATTACTTTAGGAGAACATTTGAACATTAGAACCCTCAGGACGAGAACAGGCCATTCAGCCCAACAAATCTCGCCAGTCCTATCCACTTATTTGTTCCAAAAAAACATCAAGTCGAGTTTTGAAAGTCCCTAACGTCTTACTGTCTACCACACTACTTAGTTGCTTATTCCAAGTGTCTATCGTTCTTTCTGTAAAGAATGTTTCCTAATGTTTGTGCGAAATTGACCCTTAACAAGTTTCCAACTGTGTCCCCGTGTTCTTGATGAACTCATTTTAAAATAAAAGTTTCGATCCACTGGACTAATTCCCTTCATAATTTTACACATTTCAATCATGTCTCCTCTTAATCTCCTTTTGCTTAAGCTGTAAAGGCTCAGCTCTTTTAATCTTTCCTCCTAACTCATCCCCTGTAGCCCTGGACTCAGCCCTGTCGCTCTTCTCTGGACCTGGAGACCCAAACTGCACACAGGACTCCAGATGAGGCCTCACCAGTGTGTTATAAAGCTTGAGCAGAACCTCCTGTGACTTGTACTCCACACATCAAGGTGCTATATAACCTGACATTTTGTTAGCCTTCTTAATGGCTTCTGAACACTGTCAGGAAGTTGATAGCTTGGAGTCCACTACGACTCCTAAATCCTTCTCATAAGGTGTACTCTCGATTTTCCGACCGCCCATTGTGTATTCAAACCTAACATTTTTACTTCCTATGTGTAATTCTTTACATTTACTGACATTAAATTTCATCTGCCACAAATCTGCCCAAGCCTGTATGCTTATCCAAGTCCTTCTGTCATGATATAACGGATTCCAAATTATCTGCTAATCCACCTGTCTTGGTATCATCTGCAAACTTAACCAGCTTGTTACCTATATTCCTATCTAAATCATTTATATCTATTAAAAATAGCAGCAGCCCCAGCACTGACCCCCACTCTTAACATCGGCCAGTTCCTCACACCATCACCCTCTGCTTCCTGTGTCTGAGCCAATTCTGCACCCATCAAAAAACATCACCCTGAACTCCCACTTCTTTTAACTTGATGCCCAAACTCTCATGTGGCACCTTATCAAATGCTCCAGATAAATAATAGCATCTTCTCCACTTTGATCATATCCTTTTGTTGCCTCCTCATAGAATTCCAGCCATGCTGACTGTTCCTAATAACTCCTGTCCTTGCCATGTGTCGCTCAATCTTATCCTTAATAATTCCTTCCATTAATTTTCCAGTGATGCATGTTGTTTACTGGCCTATAGTTGCTTGGATCTGCTCTATCACCCTTTTTATATAAATTAATGATATTTGCCATTTTCCAGTCCTTCGGAATCTCTCCAGTGTGCAGTGACTTCCTAAAAATATGTGTCAAGGGTTTATATCTGTACTCACTCGCCTCCTTAAGAACTCGAGGATAAACTGGAACATGGCAGCAAATTGACTTTTTGATTGGCAAAAACATGTTATGTTTTATGTATGAACACCCACATCATATGCAACTGGATGTAATGCCTTGATAGTCGGTTAATGGCTTTCAGCACAGCAGGTATGACTGAGTGAAGCTGATCTGATCTGTCGGCCGGTTCTCTGAGAAGTGACAACAGGTAGCTGAAATAAACTGACAAAAAAACAAAAATGGTCATCCATGCAAATACACAGCATTAGCCCTCTTAAAAGGGAGGTAAAATAGAATCTGTGCATCAAGATAATCACTTCAAGTCAAGTTGGGGAGCATGCACTGGTACAGCACATTGCCGCACCCACTACATGTCGAAAAGCTCAGGATCCCGGTTGGCAGCCCACCAGGCAGACACGGGGTCCAGTCCTACCCTCCGGAAATGACCGTCTATCTGCCACAGCCAGGTGTTACGTGGGCGACACCTTGGCCTGGTCCAGTCACTTGGGTCCCCAACAATGAGGATCTTATGAGCCGGACTTCTGAGGTGTAATACTGTATGTTTGTCACATTTTAATAATGACTCAGAGGTGTAAATTATACTTGTGAGTCTTCATTTAGCTGGTTTGACTGAAATGTTGAGTATTCGTGAGTCAGAGTTTGCTGGAAATAAACGCAAGCTTTCGTGTGAAGTTTTCTTTTATAAACTCCTGTCGCTTGCGTGTAAAGTTGCGTACGCACATTTTGGGCCTCTTTTTGCACGTACGGAAGCTTTATAAATGAGACTGTTGCTCTTTGAAACAGTTGCCTCTAATGATCTTAATTTTTCCTAGCAGGGGTTTTAAGCTACATTGATGCTACTATAGGGTGGTCCAGATCTAATTATGCAATTTTCATTACGCTATAACTTACATACTTTTTGTTGCTGATAGATGGCAGCACCTGCCCTGTATTCCAAAATGGCAGGAAGACGGTTGTCAGTCGAACAGCGGGTGCGATGTGTTCGCCTTTTCATAATTGCATAATTATTTTTTTTTTTTTTTTTTTTTTTTTTTTTAATTTTATTACAATCAATACATAGCAATCAAGTTTTACAAAAAAAAAGAATTATGCTAAGAACAGATCGATCCCCACCCTTGAGAGAGAGAGCAAGCCAAACGGTGTAAAATTTAAGGCTTTTAAAAATACCTAAATCAACAAATTCTCTGTGCTTTATAAAATCATTTCAAAATATTACTGATTAGATCCTGCCATGTTTTGAAAAAAGTCTGCACAGATCCTCTAACTGAGTATTTGATTTTTTCCAATTTTAAATAATATAACACATCAGTTTCCCACTGACTTAAAGAGGAGAGTTTGGGTTCTTCCAGTTTATCAGAATAAGTCTGCGTGCCAACAGTGTAGTGAATGCAATCACAGTTTGTTTGTCTTTCTCCACTTTAAGACCCTCTGGAAGAACCCCAAACACAGCTGTTAATGGGTTAGGAGGGATTGTGAGTCCAAGACTGTCTGAGAGGTAATTAAAAATTTTTGTCCAGAATAATGTTAATTTGGAGCAGGCCCAGAACATGTGACCTAGTGAGGCTGGGGCTTGGTTGCAACGTTCGCAGGTTGGATCATGCCCTGGAAACATTTTGAGAGTTTTAGTCGAGACAGATGTGCTCGATATATAATTTTGAGTTGTATAATTGTATGCTTTGCATATGGAGCTTGAGTGAATTCTCTGCATTGCTACTTTCCACTCCTTTTCTGATATATTAATTGAGAGGTCATTTTCCCAGTGTCCTCTTGGATCTTTGAAAGGAAGGGATTGTAAAAGGATTTTATATATTGTAGAGATGGAGTCTAACTCCTTGAAATTGAGCAATAATTTTTCCAGCGTGGATGAGGGTGCAAGATGAGGAAAATCTGGAAGGTTCTGTTTAACAAAGTTCCTGATTTGAAGATAGTGAAAGAAATTTGTAGCTGGAATGTTAAATTTGGAACGTAATTGTTCATAGGATGCAAAGACGTTGTCTATATAAAGGTCTCTAAGCAAGTTAATTCCAAATTTTTCCAGATATTAAAACTGCATATGTTTGTGAGGGTTGAAAGAGGTGGTTCTTTTGCAGGGGTGCCACAGAAAGAAGCTTCTCCGTCTTAAAATGCTTTCTACATTGGTTCCAGATTCTAAGTGAGTGGAGCACAATTGGGTTATTAGTGTATTGCCGATAGCGTGTGTTTATTGGAGCACAAAGCAAGGAATACAAAGAAGTACTGCAGGATTTTACTTCTATTGCGGTCCATGCCTGTGTATGTTCTTCTATTTGTGTCCAGGTTCTTATCGACTGTATATTTGCCCCAGTAATAAAACTGGAAGTTAGGTAGAGCCATGCCGCCTTCTGCCTTTTGTCTTTGTAGGGTCGCTCTTTTGATGCGTGGATGTTTAGAATTCCAAATAAATGAGGTTATTGTTGAATCTAATTGCTTAAAGAACGATTTATTAATGTATATTGGTATGTTTTGAAATAAAAAGGAGCTTAGGAAGAATATTCATCTTAACAGTGTTAATTCTTCCAGCTAGTGTGAGATGAAGGGTTGACCATCTATGCAAGTCTTGTTTAATTTTTTCCATACAGACGACGAAATTTTTTGATAAAGAGCTTTATGTTTACTTGTGATGTTTACCCGAGGTATTTAAACTGTTCTGCAATGATAAAAGGAAGGGTGTCTAATCTAATATTATATGCTTGCGAATTCACGGAAAGAGTACACTTTTATTCAGATTAATTCTGAGACCAGAGAGCTTTTGAAATTCTGTGAGTGCTGCTAAGACTGCAGGCACAGAATTTTCTGGGTCCGATATATACAGTACCATGTCATCTGCATATAATGAGATTTTCTGTTCCAGTCCTTCTCTGCTAATCCCCTTTATCTGATCAGTATTTCGACAATGTATTGCCAGTGGTTCAATGGCAATTGCAAACAGCAGTGGTGACAAAGGGCATCCTTGTCTTGTGCCACGTTCTAGTTTAAAGTAGTCTGAGCAAATGTTATTGATGCAAACTGAAGCTTCTGGGTTAGTATACAGTAATTTAATCCATGCACAAATGTTCGGGCCAAACCCAAACTTCTCCAAAATAGTAAAAGGTATTTCCATTCAATCATGTCGAATGCTTTTCTGCATCCAATGATAATAATATTTCTGGGGTGTTTGATTTAGTTGGTGAGTATATTACATTAAACAGGCGTCGAAGATTTGAAGATAAGTGTCGGCCCCTAATAAATCCAGTTTGGTCTTGTGATATTATTGAGGGAGCACTTTCTCCATCCTTCTAGCTATGATTTTAGAGAGTATTTTAACGTCGTTATTCAGAAGTGAAATTGGTCTGTATGATGCACATTGTAATAAGTCCTTATTTTGTTTTGGAAAGACAGTGATTAGTGCTTGGCGAAAGGTTTGTGGAAGAGATTGGTTATCTCTGGCTTCTGTAAATGTTGCTAATAGGAGGGAGCTAGCTGAGCGGAGAATTTCTTGTAAAACTCTGCAGGGTAGCCATCAGGGCCTGCTGCTTTTCCACCTTGGAGTGACTTTATAGCATCCAGTAATTCTGATAATGACAGAGGTTTATCGAGCTCCTCCACACTAATAGCGTCAATTTGTGGTATCTGTAATTTATCCAGAAATGCATTAGATTGTATATTGTCTTCTTTAAACTCAGTAGTATATAGGGATTTATAGTAGTCTCTAAAAGTGCACATTATATTTTTGTGTTCGATGATTTTATCTCCATTCGTGTTAGTAATTACGAGATTGCGTTGCACTTCTTGCTTGTGAATTTGTTGCTAAAAGCTTATTAGCTTTCTCTCCATGTTCATAATAATGATGTCTGGATTTGTAAATTAGTTGTTCGGTTTCTTTAGTTGTCAAGAGGTTTAATTCTGAATGTAGAGCCTGCCTCCTCTTATGTAGAGTCTCGCTTGGTAGTCTGGCATGTTCTTCATCTATTTTAGTAATTTCGCTTTTTATCTCTGCTACTTTCTTCGCTCGGATTTATTTCTGTGGGAAAGATATGAGATAATCTGTCCTCTTAAGAAGGCCTTAAGAGTTTCCCAGAGTGTTCCTGCAGAGATCTCAGGGGATGTATTTGTCTCTAGAAAGAATTCAATTTGTTTGGATATAAATTCAGTACAATTCTCGTCAGCTAATAGAAGCGGATTGAGACGCCATCTGCGGGTGAGTGTATGGGGCTTAGTAATTTCAGCTCCAAGATCATCGGAGCATGGTCTGAAATAACAATAGCATCGTATTTACAAGATTTAATCTTAGGCAAGAAGTTATTATCTATAAAGAAGTAATCAATCCTTGAGTAGCAATGATGTACTGGTGAGTAGAAAGAATATGTTCTTGAATTTGGGTTTAAAACCTCCAGGGATCTGATAAGTTGTGATCAGTTATAAACTTTGTAATTATCTTTGCGGTGTTAGTTGCGTTCCCCTGTGGAGGAAGTCTTATCTAAAAGTGGATTTAGAACACAATTAAAGTCCCCAGCCATTATAAGTTTATGAGTGTTCAGATTGGGAATGGATGCAAATAAATTTTGTATAAATTCCTTATCATCAACATTAGGTGCATAAACATTTATCAAAATCATTTTACAGTTAGATAAGTCTCCCATGACCATCACATATCTCCCTTCAGGATCCAATACTACATCTGATGCTACAAATGGTACTGTTCTATGTATGAGAATTCCCACCCCTCTAGTTTTCTTTGTAAAACTAGAATGGAACATTTGGCCAGTCCAGTCTTTTGCAGCCGAACTGATCCTTACTTAGTAAGTGGGTTTCCTGTAAAAATACTATTTTAGCATTTAGACCTGTTAGGTGAGAAAGTACTTTCTTTCTCTTTAATTCGTGATTCAGGCCTTTAACATTCCAGCTTACGAAGTTAACTGTCCCATCATGGAGACACTGATTCTGAGTTTTTGGTGTCATATTATAGTCTTAACTGGAAGTGAAATAGTTTAGGTCTTAATTTCCTATTCCCCCAAGAGTTGTTGCCATGCAGCTTATTATTACGTTGATAGTTATAATTATAAAGATTGAGATGATAGATTAGATATAGATCAAGCCTGCTCTCTTTCTCTTCCCCTTAACCCCCACCCTCCCTTTTTGCCTCCCCAGGTGAGGCTAAAACCCACTTCATGCAGTCCCAGTCCTCTGACATACCCAGAGACAGAGCACGTCCAAAGCACATCAAGCCCCCATGCAGTGGCGCTTTAAGGTTAAAAGATAGAGATATCTGTTACCAATATAGTCTTTAAAAGATGAAAAAAAAAAAAAAGAAAAGAATTTTGCACTTAATATATATACATATATATACACATACACATATACATATATATATATATATATATATATACATACATACATACATATAATCTTCATCAATTTTAGTGCATTAAGATGATATCCCCAGATAATAAACCCAGGTGATGGTGTTAAAGATGTGTCCAAAACAAGCATAACAAGTCTTAATGCAGTAATAGCAATAACAGCAAACCAAGGGTATGATATTGAACAGTCTCATTTAGGGTACACATGAAATAATTAGAAAAGAAAAAAAAAGAGGAGGAAAACGTAATTAAGCACAATAAAACACAAACATTTAGCCCTAGTAATACTAAGTAATGATAAGTAATAAGTAAGTAATAATAATATAAGAATATGAGAATATATGCTGATAAAAACCCGTATTTTAAAACAAATAGATCAGACAGTAGATTATTAATCCTAGCTTTATCATTTACCGCCATGACTCACAATTATGTATCAGAATAGTCCGGATCAGCTTTCTTAACTCATTTTCTGCCTCCTCCTTGCTAGCGAAAACATAGAAATGCCCTGCCATTCCACTTTCAGTTTTGCGGATACAGGAGGCCGTATTTGACATTGGCTTGCCGTAGCAGCTGTTTAATATTATAGAAGGCGGCGTTTGATAGCTGTTGCTGGAGAGAAGTCAGGGAAGACGCGAATTTGGCAATCTTCATATTTAATATCTTCCTTTTTTTTCCTGAGGAGTTCCATCACCTCTAACTTAAATGATAATCGTTCAAAACGGACTATAAAAGATCTTGGTCGGGGTCTGACGGTGTTTGATCAGCGCTGTAAGCCGCTGCTATCTCAGATTCTGCTTTAAAGTCGCCCCCGATTATTTTAGAAAAAAGTTCAGTTGCGAATTTCACCGGGTTTAAACTTTCTCGATTCTCCGGCAAGCCTTCAATTCTGACATTATACCTTCTATTCCCATCTTCTAAAGCAGCCAGTCTGTCTCCAAGTTTTTCTCCGAGTTTTTACATTCAACTGACATTTACTGCTCTTTCCTCGGCACTGGCAGCTAGATGTTCGGCTATTTCGATCCGATTCGTGAATGTCTCACTAAGATGCTCCAATCGATCAGCAAGCGTGCTCAGTTTAGCGAGTTTTTCTCAATGCGCTCTTCAATTTTACCCAGCACCTGTCGAAGTTCACGCTGTACCTCTTGACGAAGCCTTTCATTTGCCTGTTGGATTTCCTGTCGCAGACATTCATTGGCCTGTTTCATCTCCTGTTTCAGTCTCTCATGTGCCTTTGCCGTTGCTTTCTCATTAGCCTTCTCGCTTTTCTTTATATCTTGCCTGAGGTCAGCGAGCAACACTTTCAGTTCAGATAGCTCAAATGTGCCTTCTTGTACCGTAGATGAAGCAGCAGACTCTGCTGAAGCGGTGTCCCGCTGCTCCAGTCCGCGTGATTGCGTAACTGAAGCCGCGGACCTCCCGGCCTTTTCCAGTTTCAGGTAATCCTCTCCAATCGGCGAGCTATCCACATCTGCACTCACGATCGCACCTTCGCTCCCCTTTTCGCTCTCAGCAGGCGACGATGTAGCGGACCGTGGTCCCGAGGAGTCTGTACTTTCGCCCATCTGATCCAGGTCTGTCTCTGAGAGGCCGTATCTCGAACTAGGGCTTGCTGATCGCAGCTTGGATGTAGCTTTAGTCTTCGATTCTTTCGGACCCCCCTTCTTGTTGGCCATGTTTATATGTGTTTACCTATACTGTAGCGGTCCCTCTCGGGTTGAATAAATACAGGATATCTCAGAATAATAAGCAAATAATATGAAAAATAGCACCACTGCTAGCGGAGCTCCACTTCAGACGTCCATCTCTCGCATCGGACGAGACCAAACACTCGCATTGCATAATTAGATCTGGACCACCCTGTACGTTTTAGTTTAGGCTTTAGTCTCTGTTTTCACCTTTCATTAACACTACCTCAACATTTTTAACCCCCAAAAATGAACACTTCTGAGCTGAATTCTCCAGAAAACACAGAGTCAGCACTGCAGTGAAGACGAGTGAAAGCAGAATGTTTTGATAAACGATGGCTCTGATTGGTTTGTGCCTATAAGGTGGCCTTTCCCTGATTGGATCCTGTTCACTACAACGTTTCACTCCCTAATTGGTCATCCTCCCTGGAAGAAAATCATATTCCAGCATGACAGATATAGAGGAGTTCCTTTTCATGATGCTTGCTGAATTACTTACCTGTATGTGTTGTGAGGTGCAAACTAGGGATAGGAGAACCTCATCAAAGTGTGAGGGGCAGCCGGGTCATCCCATTTATTGCCTGTGACCGAAACAAAGAACAAAAAAATGATTGTGCTGTGGTGCAACAGAAATTAGATCACAATGTCTGCCTTTTCAGCCTCAGTGCCTTCTCCAAATTATCAGCTCTCTCAAGCAGGACTGGGTAGGGGAGCTCCATCATGTAGGACTGTATTCCTTAGACTGAGACACCCATGAATTTATGCCGTCCCGCCCAGAAGAGGCATGGTGTAGCTGAGCGGGAGCGTGGACAAGGTCACCTGACTGGATGGCTTCTCAGAGCTAAAAAGTAGAAAAGAGATGGTATTGTTAGTGTTGGTGCCCCCTCTTGTCCCGGTGGATTATTGCATACCTCATCTGAATCTGGAAGGTGATCCTCAGGTGTGTTTTGTATTGTTTGAATGCTGCATACATGTGCAAATAATTTTCAGGCTGCTACAGTTTTATGAAGTCCAGCAAAATGACACCTTTAATCTCTTAACCAGTAACGGCGCACTGTAAGATAATGTGCAGTGAATCCACTTGACTTGACCATTCCTAGCTTTCATCCTCTTCCTCTGCACGTTTATCATATGTTTGCTCAGAGGTTGATGCGCTTGCTGCTTCCTGAGCAGCTCTTGCTTTCTCCACCCTAGCGGCCCGCTTCTTCTCGTCTTTCATCGGCATCTTTTTGCGTTAAAACTGATCAAGTCAGTGTTTGTGTTGCAATTACTTTGTACATTTTTCTTAAGTTTTCACTTAAGCTGGCACTTAAGTCTTCAATCTGCCTCAAGAATGATTTAAGATATGAAGAGGTAGGGGAAGTGACACGTATGCGGCACATCGCCTCTGTGCGGGCCGCTGCCGAGAGTTGATTCTACAATAAAATAAAATAAAAATAAAAAGAGGAATAACCTCGGAGGTCAATCATCACCCCAAAAGCGGATAGTAGACGTCATGTAGTATATGTGTACCAAATTTCAGGTCAAACGGTTTGCGAGCTATAGGTGATTTAAAATCCTGGACAGACAAACGGAGAGCCACGGTAGCGTATTATAGAAGAAGATAAAAGGTGTCATTTTGCTCGACTTCTCACTAAATTCATAATGGCTAACACGGTACAGCACCCTAGTACTACAGTTATATGATAAATCCTGTGGCCAGTGACGTAACTATCCCATCAACAATTTTCCACCGATGTGCGCTTGCCCAGTGTAGGTGTATGGCTATATGCATTTGCAGTTGTTTTAGTGTGGATGGAGATCCTTTTTGTTTAAAAACACCATTAATAAATAAAAACTTAATAGTATGAGCATAGCCTCAGAAAGCCAGAGCCCTTCTATAGGCACAAAGCAGACACCTGAACCAAGCATGGGTGCCAAATCATTGCTGGGCACACTGAACCGCAGCGTGCCACATATTTGTGGACTGTTGGAGAAAACTCAAGTCTTTAGAGGAAATCCATAAGAGCATAGGGAGGAAATTCAAATTTTACACAGAAGGTGCCCCAGTTTGAAAGTAACACATGAGGCTGTACTGCCATCCAAGTATGAGGCACTGAAACGGATTCAGTATCGAGCATTCACTGTGACCAGATATGGATGATGTTGTAGCGGCCTACCAATGAAATGAGATCACTTTATCTAAAAATATCACTGCATAGGGATTTCAGAGCTCTAAATGACTGTTAACATTTCTCTGATCTCTCTTGCCAGTAAAGGAATACAGAAAATCAGTTAAGAAAGGCTGCAGACATGTGTGCACTTCGAAATGCCAGATGTGCAATTTGGATCTGCCAGGGGAAGAGGAACATGCCATGGGATTGCCAGCGCTTATTGGATAATGGAGGGCATCCTCGTTTTCATATTTCATACAAACGCATTTGATTATAATGTAATCTAACGTTGCCAAACCTGCTTAGTCCAGTTCATGGTTGAGGGGGCTTTGATTAGGCTTTTTCTACAATACAAGAAAATGGAAAGGTGTTATATTTCATGTGATGTGCCTTTGAAGACCCAACTGCACTGCTGAAACAGCACTGAACCTGGGGCTCTACATGGCTCTTTGTAAAGACGGTACAAGGTGAAAGAAGCAGGCCTGTTGTGAAGTTCTATCAACGACATTAAGATGAAGCTAAAGCGATGGTGGGCCTTACCAGTAAAGAGATACTGTGGGCAGAGACAGGCAGGCTAAGGGCCCTGGCAGTGATCCGCCAGCTCAAGTGGGGCACTATGGCTTTACTTTTCCGTACTTTGAGATTCAACTTCACTGTACCAATTACATGTGTCGTTGTTACATTTCCCAGCCATCGTGGTCACCAAAGTGGTCTTTCTTCAGTACAATACAATACAATACAATTTATTTTTGTATAGCCCAAAATCACACAAGGAGTTCCACAATGGACTTTAACAGGCCCTGCCTCTTGACAGCCCCCCAGCCTTGACTCTCTAAGAAGACAAGAAAAAACTCCCAAAAAAACCCTTGTAGGGAAAAAATGGAAGAAACCTCAGGAAAGGCAGTTCAAAGAGAGACCCCTTTCCAGGTAGGTTGGGAGTGTAGTGGGTGTCAAAAAGAAGGGGGTCAATACAACCCAATACAATACACAGAACAGAACAAATCCTCAATACAGTATAAAAATAAAAATTTTACAAGTACGGAGCAGAATTTAACAATGGATGACATCACATGATATGATTTGGATTTGTTCAGAGTCCTGGAGACCTCATCCATTAAGCTGCCTCCCCCATTTGGCCATTCCACGGCTGAAACAGTGCCAATCTGATGAAAGGACCTCTCTTTCCCATGATTCCAGTGATCCTCCATCGGGGATGACTTTTCCATAAGCAGGCCCAAAAACTTGGCAGGTGGGCCGTGGCACCAAGTGTCACTTCTGTTTTAGTGCTAATGACTAACAACAGAGATGCAGTCTGTACAGTTAATCAGCAGCTCTAGTCAGGGTGTGCTAAACTGAGGTTGTGAGTCTTCAGCTGGGATTTGAAAGATGAGACCGAAGAGGTATCTCTTATTGTAGCAGGCAGACCATTCCACAGTTTAGGGGCCCTGTAACTAAAAGCTCGACCTCCCACTGTTATTTTATTAATCCTTGGAATCCTAAGCAGACCAGCATCTTGAGATCTTATTGTGCGCTCTGGTTTGTAAGTCATGATAAGTTCAGACAAGTAATCCGGACCTCTGCCATTTAATGCTTTATATGTTAAAAGGAGGATTTTGAAATCTGTCCTAAACTTAACCGGGAGCCAGTGTAAGGATTTAAGAACTGGAGTTATATGTTCGTATTTTCTTGTTCTTGTGATAATTACAGTACAGAGGATTCAAAAAGTATTCAGAGTCCTTCCCTTTCTGCACACTTTAGAAGTTGATTATTTTTTACCGCCCATGCAAATGGCACTTTGTTTTGGCGATGGGTGCCATAATTTTGCGTTATCCATTTTCGTGGGGAATTTCCCAAGATGCGTTGCTTGCAGTGTCATTGGCCAAAACAGTCACTGATTTGGACCAACCCCTTGAATTTCTCATTATCGAGTGTCCTGGATCAACTAATTGTCACTTTTTGAAATGGCGGACTGCCTCTAGATTTTTAACATTTTACTGAACAGACTATGATAAACTATAAAGGACGTAACTAATTTACAAAGTCATTAACAGGACTTTTGAAAGCAACTTGTCTAATTACATCTGCTGTCTTTCTTCCTTTTGAAACAATACTTGTACATTTTGTTTTCTTGTGATCAATTTACCAATCGTTTATAACTTTAATGTATGATGCTTTGTGTTTAAAATGGTCTGACAGTTTACAACGTAAAAGAAACAACAAGTGACTGCACGGATACGTACGAGGATCAAAAGTTTTGGGCAGAGCCATCCATCGTCAGGCTAGCTAGCCAATCATATGTGTTGTGGAAGAAACAATCAAGAGAACCACTGTAAAGGGTTGGGGAATCCCCCTGTATGCGCTGAAAGCAAACTTTGAGAACAAAAGAGTAGTCACATAAGACTGAGCCAAAATCTTCACTGCTAACAAAATGAAAGCTTAAGTTTATATAGGAGGAAAACAGGAAGGGGTGGGATCTCAGGTGGAAATGAGGTCTGGAGGAGGGCGTGACAAAGAGGTGGAAGTAGGTGGAGCCTTAATTGGTGTTTCCTTCTGGTGGTCTGTGGAAGAGGGAAAAAAGGTGTTAGTGCTGTTCATCAATCCGCGGCTCTGTATCTTACTCTCAGTTAAGCCCTTAGACTGCCCCCCAAGTGCACGTGTGTGACAGTGTAGAATTTTGCATGGTCCAGAATCCCACGAGTACCTTTGACATAAATATGATCGCGTCCAGGAATCAGTGAGCAGTGACTGGAAGAAGCTACAACAACAACAACATTTATTTCTATAGCACATTTTCATACAAATAATGTAGCTCAAAGTGCTTTACGTGATGAAGAAATGAGAAATAAAAGACAAAGTAAGAATTAGAATAAGACAACACTAATTAACATAGAATAAGAGTAAGGACAGAAAAGGAGGACAGAAAAAACAAACAAAAAAAAAACTCCAGACGGCTGGAGAGAAAAAATAAAATCTGCAGGGGTTCCAGGCCACGGGACCGCCCAGTCCCCTCTGGGCATTCTACCTAACATAAATGAAACAGTCGTCTTTGTATTTAGGGTTCTCTTGGAAGGACTTGACGATGATGGTCATGTAGACCTCTGGCTTTTAATCCATCAATGTAGGACATCTCGGTGCTTTGATTAGGTGGTGATGGTGCAGGTCGCCACCACAGAAAACCTGGAAAAGAAACAGAAGAGAGAGTAGGGGTGAGTACGGATTTTAGAGCCACCATGAATAGTTATTATAATGAATTGAATATACAGAGCATCGGGATTAAATGAAGGTGAAGTTATAAGAAGGCCATGTTAAAGTAATGTTTTCAGCAGTGTTTTAAAGTGCTCTACTGTATCAGCCTGGTGAATTCCTATTGGCAGGCTATTCCAGATTTGAGGTGCATAGCAGCAGAAGGCCGCCCGCCTCACCACTTCTTTTAAGTTTTGCTCTTGGAATTCTAATGAGACACTCATTTGAGGATCTCGGGTTACAATTTGGAATATAAGGTGTCAGACATTCTGATATATAAGATGGAGCGAAATTATTTAAGGCTTTATAAACCATAAGCAGTATTTTAAAGTCAATTCTGAAAGACACAGGTAACCAGTAGTGACATCAAAACTGGAGAAATGTGTTCAGATTTTCTTTTCCTAGTTAGGATTCTAGCAGCTGCATTCTGCACTCGTTGCAAACGATTTTGGGTAGTCCTGAGAGGAGTGGGTTACAGTAATCTAGACGACTGAAATCAAATGCATCAGTGAATGAGACACATCAGAAACAGAAAGAGATGATTTCATGTGAACGTCGGACAGCGTGACTCATTCATCAATCTGAATCAAAAAGTCACCCAGAACAACATCCATCTTTAACATTGCTGATTTTCAGTAAGCTTTCTAAGACCATATACTGTGCTTTAAGATCTTCTATTTATATTTTCTGTCATTTTTTTGTTATATTGTGAGTTGCATTACTAATTTTTAATCCACTCGTGTTCATTGTTTGAAATGACTGTACACTCGTTTTAGGGGTTTTCTTCCATTCTGCCATTTATTTTTTGAGTCTACAAAGAGTTATGAAGTTATATATATATATTTTTTTGGTCTGTCGTGATCGCCATTTTAATTTCCTACAAATCACTGCCGGTGTTTCTAACCCGTTGGTAGGTCTGTGTCCCATGTCGTCAGAGGCCTCAGAGGTTGTGACCGTTTGGTTGAAGGGTTGGCCGTAGGCGCCCTGCCTTATCTGATCTGTGGATTCAAAACCTTACCAGACCTTTCACTAAATTCATGCTTTGTCTTTTGACCACAATGTTTGCCCCACACTCCAGGTTAGATATACAGTAGTTTTGTTTGATCTCCTGGGGCCTCATGTATAATGCCGTGCGTAGAACTCGCACTATAACATGGCGTAAGCACAAAAGCCGAAATGTGTTTACGCACAGAAAAATCCAGATGCAGGAATCTGTGCGTACACATTTTCTCTTTCTGTATTATATTCAATATATATTGGCGTGGCCGCCCCAAGAGTCCTTGCTGAAATAAGGAGCTGAAAGAAGAAGAAGAAGAAGAAGAAGGAGAAGTGAGAGTAACAACGCTAAAGCAGTTATGGTATTTGGAATACTATGGCTGTTCCCTGGACCATTATATTGTTACAAGTTAATTACAATCAGATACATTACACTAATAAACAATATGCGGTTAGTTTCGGTGTATTTATAAAGCCGCGTCATGAAAATAATGAGTAATCACACAAGATCAGTACCATTGCTTTGATGCTGGGTGCCGCCAGTCTGCAAAACCGAGCGTACGACAAGGCATGAGGTACCGTGGAAAAGTGCGTGGATTTACACCAAGTGTAGGTTTTATACATCGCGATTTGAACGTGGAAAAGTTCTTACGCAACATTTCTGTGCGTACGCACCGTTTATACATGAGGCCCCTGGCGTTGACCCTTTTCTGTTTGAATGTACATTTCCTGATTACTCACTCCTGTTAGAGTGCTGACAACACAAATTTTTTCCACTGGTATTATGCTACTTTAATAAATACCCTGATACTTTTAAATGTCTATACAGGTTCATTTCAATAAATTAGAATATCATTGAAAAGTTCATTTATTTCAGTAATTCAATTCAAAAAGTGAAACTTATCTTTATATATAACTAGCAAAATACCCGCGCTTCGCAGCAGAGAAGTAGCGTGTTAAAGAAGTTATGAAAAAGAAAAGGAAACATTTTGAAAATAACGTAACATGATTGTCAATGTAATTGTTTTGTCACTGTTATGAGTGTTGCTGTCATCAGGGATTTGATTATCATTATTTCTTTCAATCAGGTTCGTATTTGGAGGACGTGTTGTTATGAAGTTACATTCCTTGTTTGTCAACCGCGATTATTTAGCGGCAGCGTCTCTATGAACTTGTGGATTTGCTTGCGAGTATTTAGCGACGGCGTGTCTATTAACTTGTGGATTTTTCTGCGAGTATTTAGTGACAGCGTCTTTATGAACTTGTGGATTTGCTTGCGAATATTTAGCGACAGCGTCTCTATGAACTTGTGGCTTTGCTTGCGAGTATTTAGCAACGGCGTGTCTGTTAACTTGTGGATTTTTCTGCGAGTATTTGGCGGCAGCGTCACAAAGTTATTTTCGTCTAGCTGCATCAGAAAATGTAGCACGACGTCTGACGCCTCCTTTTTACTGTTTTCTCACAGCTTGGATTGCTGCTGACAGACGGCCTTATATGGGCAGATAGCCAACTACGTGGGAGGCGTGGTAATGGGGGACGCACCTCCGCCTCACATGGCGACCGAGCTGCAGGCTATGGCCATATATATGTACGTAAGTAGGATTCAGTTATGACCGTTATGTGTAGAATTTCAAAATGAAACCTGCTTAACTTTTGTAAGTAAGCTGTAAGGAATGAGCCTGCCAAATTTCTACCTACACAGGAAGTTGGAGAATTAGTGATGAGTCAGTCAGTCTGTGAGGGCTTTGCCTTTAATTAGTATAGATACGCTACCGTGGCTGTTTTTTTGCCTGTCCGGGGTTTTAAATCACCTGTAGCTCGCAAACGATTTGAACTATTCACCTGAAATTTGGTACACATATACTACATGACGTCTACTATCTGCTTTCGGGGTGATGATTGACCGCTAAGGTTATTCCTCTTTTTATTTTTATTTTATTGTAGAATCAACTCTCGGCAGCGGTCCAGCAGGGGGGCCGTGTGGCGCATGTGTATGGGCGCCGTTCTCATTTCCTACCACCTTTGCCATCACTTCCCCTACCTCTTCATATGTTAAATCATTCTTGAGGCAGATTGAAGACTTAAGTGCCAGCTTAAGTTAAAAATGAAAGAAAACGTGCTAAGCAATTGCAATGCAAACACAGACTTAATCAGTTTTAACGTGAAAAGATGCCAATAAAAGAAGAGAAGAAGCGGGCCACTAGGGTGGAGAAAAGAAGAGCTGCTCAGGAAGCAGCAAGCGCATCAACCTCTGAGGAAACGAATGGTAAACGTACAGAGAAAGATTATGAAAAGTATGAATGGTCAAATCACGTGTATTCACTGCATGTTATTGTGCACTGTGCCGTTACTGACATATTATATAAACAGGACAGTGAGGAGGGCCCCGTCCAGCTCTCTACTCCTGATGTCACTCATCCCCCTCCCCTCGGCCCGCACCCTCTGTCTCAGATTAGCGTGAATATATGCAAGCGAACTATGATTCTTAGTGCAATGAGAGAAGTCGCAAAATCAACCAGAATATTCAAACAAATTCTAGAAAAAAAACAAAAAGATCTCAATCCGTTAAGTAGTTCTCTCGTTTGCCAACTAAGCGGAGTTAAGGTTACCATCCAAGGCTGGCACATGAGTGAGGAGGTCCCCGCAGCCAAATGAGTCTCTTTTTCAGATTTGTGCTAATAAATCCGTACCACAAGCGAACTATGATGCTTAGCGCAATAAAAAAGTCGCAAAATCAATGGAATGTTCAAACAAATTATAGAAAAAATCCTGATCTAAATCCGTGAAGTGAAGTAGTTCTCTCATGAAAAGCGGACAGACAGACAAACGAGTCTAAAAAAATATAAGAAATTTTGAGCTTGGACCACAACATTTTTAAAACTGTTTCTTAGCGAGCACCTATGGGCCAAAGGGTAACCTACATTCCAAATTTCAAGTCCCAAGTTCTCATGATTTTGTGATGAGTGAGTCAGTGCTATTTGGCTTTTATTTATATAGATTACACACAGAGTGATATATTTCAAGTGTTTATTTCTTTTCATTTTGCTGATTATGGCTTATATCTAATGAAAACCCAAAATTCAGTATCTCAGAAAATTAGAATATTGTGAAAAAGTTGAATTTTGTAGACTCCTGGTGTGACACTCCACTCAGCTAATGAACCCAAAACACCTGCAAAGGGGTCTTGAGCCTTTAAATGGTCTCTCCATCTGGTTCAGTAGGCTACACAAGGAGGGGAAGACACAAAAGGCCATTGCTAAAGAAGCTGGCTGTTCACAGAGCGCTGTATGCAAGCATATTAATGGAAGGTTGAGTGGAAGAAAAAAATGTGACAAACAACAGGGATAAGCGCAGCCTGGAGAGGATTGTGAAGCACAACCAATTCAAGCCAATTCAAGAATTTCGGGGAGATTCCCAAAGAACACGATAGGAACTGATGAAGCATAAAAGGAAACTAACAATATCTATGCATTTAAGCCTCAAAAATGTCCCAATATATAAAAATGTCTTCCAAGGGAAAGAAAATGTAAAAACCTTTGGAGTGCAGAGAGGAATACACAAAATAATCTTTCTAAATTAAAATATGTATTAATAAATAAAAAGCAACACAGCAATGCTCCAATAGCAAACAATAAGGCAACAAAGTCCATAAGACAAAAGGAGTTGTGCAACAGGTGGTCTCTGTGGAGCCATTTTAATAAATAGATGATTCATTGTCCGGCTCGATCTCCGTGGGTGTGCGTGCTCACGCAGCTTCAGGAGGTTGGTGAAGTAATTGGGCCGAGGGTGCGGTCTACTTCTGTTAAACTGGTTTGTATGTGGCACCAAATCGTAATCCCTGATAAGAAGGATGAAACAGACCAGAATTAATGTAGAATGACTCAATTAACCGCTGAGTGTTGCAAAGGAAGGATTCCTTGCAATTGCTTTGTAGAGCTAAATATTTATTTTCAGATAAATGTGTGTATGTGTGGTTTCTGAAACAGAGTGCTAAAAAAAGGAAAAACTCAAAAAGGTCAGTAGAGGGCGGCAGAAATTAACAGAGCACTATGACGTGACGGCATTGGTAAAGTCACCAAAAAAAAAAAATGACCAAATATGTTGGCACTGCACAGGCTTGAACGAATCACTACTTAAACCAGCCATTACCAAGTCTGTTTTCTAGAAGCTCTTATATATTGTGAGGTTTCTAAACTCTTTTGAGACTACCACCAACGGGGCAACACACTGAAGAGCGGCCCGAAGCGCGATCGCCGCGTCTGTGGAAGACAGCTTATCCATTGTCAGGGCAACCGCAGGCCTGCAACGCTGTAGCAGCTCGTTGCGAAAGCAAATCTTAGCCGATCGCGGTCACGCTATGAGCTCCGTCATTGATGGGTGATGCAAAGAACATTGTAAAGACAGGGAACAGGATTACTTGGCCACGACCCTGCCTGGTTGCTGTGTCTGTGTATAGGAGAGTGGCAGAACCCGCTACAATAAATTACCGTGCAGTTCCTGTTTCAAGCTGAATAAAGCTGGTTTTGCTAAAGTACTGAGACTCTGCCTCATGTTTTGGGGTGAAAGACAGGGACTCACACATCGCAATATTACTAAAGAAACAACATTTCTGAGTGTACTGTATACAGTTTTAAACGTTAAACTGAACACACTTTGACATAAAGTGTCAAAACATGTTAGTAAAACATCGTTAAGAGCTTTATCAATACTTGCAGAAAAATTGTTATACTGTATTTCTAATAAAATTAACAACAAAGTTATATAACTCACATCAAACAGACACACACAAAGTCAACAACCAGTTGAACAAAAGCAGCAACGTGCAGACTCCTGGGAGTACAGCGTATCAGATACAGAAATAACACGTGCACGTGTGAGCGTGATGACGCAACAGACAGCGTGCTCAGACTCTTGTACAGCTTCAACTGCTCAATCTGCGGTGTGTGACTGAGGCGCTGCGCCCCGCGGAGAGCCAGCACTAGAAAGGTAAAAAAAGGCAAACGGAAAAAGAAGAGACAATAGATGGAACAGTGAGAGAGTGAGAAGGGTAACATGAGGGAGGTTAAAGAATGGAAAAAAGGAAGAGACGAAGATGGAGGTTGGGTGGGAGTCTCAAGGCTGTAGGAGCTGCGGGATGTGGAAGGGCTGCTCCTGTTGAGTGTTTGCCTGACAGTAGGAGCGGCCCGATATGTGGTGTTCCCACGGATGATGAGAGACTGGCGACAGGAGATGTGGATTTATTTACTGGAACTTTTAGCCTTGACCGTCACCCTGTTTTTATGGATTATTTATTGAAGATCTGCACAGCACTATTTATTTGGACACTGTTGTTGAATTGTGTTAATAAAAGCACTTTGGCACCTTTATGCATCTACCCCTTGGTATGTATGTGTGTTTGTCCTCATCTGTTGGTTCATCCTTCGAGTATGTTCAAGTGGCTGGAAGGACCCGGTAGCGTGGGGCTAAGCCACACCATCACAGCCTCGCTGAAGCCAGACATTATATACATACAATACAATACAATTTATTATTGTATAGCCCAAAATCACACAAGGAGTGACACAATGGACTTTAACAGGCCCTGCCTCTTAACAGCCCCCCAGCCTTGACTCTCTGAAAAGACAAGGAAAAATTCTAAAAAAAAAACCCAGTAGGGAAAAAATGGAAGAAACCTCAGGAAAGGCAGTTCAAAGAGAGACCCCTTACCAAGCAGGTTGGGTGTGCAGTGGTTGTCAAAAAGAAGGGGGTCAATACAATACAATACAATACACAGAACAGAACAAATCCTCAATACAGTATACAAATAAAAAATTTAGAAGTATGTAACAGAATTTAACAGTGAATGACATCACATAATATGATTTGGACTTGTTCAGAGTCCTGGAGACCTCATCCATCAAGCTGCCTCCCCAATTTGGTCTATATAATAGATAGATAGACAGGAAAGGCACTATATAACAGATAGATAGATAGATAGATGTGAATGGTACTATATAATAGACAGACAGACAAACAGATAGACAGATAGATAGATAGATGTGAAAGGCACTATATAACAGATATATAGATGTGAATGGTACTATATAATAGATAGATAGATAGATAGATAGATGTGAAAGGCACTATATAACAGATAGATAGATAGAGTTTATTTTTGTACATCCCAAAATCACACAATAAGTGCCACAATGGACTTTAACAGGCCCTGCCTCTTGACAGCCCCCCAGCCTTGACTCTCTGAGAAGAAAAGGAAAAACTCCCAAAAAAAACCTTGTAGGGAAAGGCAGTTCAAAGAGAGACCCCTTTCCAGGTAGGTCAGGCGTGCAGTGGGCGTCAAAAGAAGGGGGTCAATACAATACAATACACAGAACAGAACAAATCCTCAATACATCAAAAAATAAAAATTTTAGAAGTACGGAGCAGAATTTAACAGTAGATGACATCACACAATATGATTTGGATATTTTTAGAGTCCTGGAGACCTCATCCATCAAGCTGCCTCCCCATTTGGCCATTCCCCGGCTGAATCAGTGCTGGGACAGCCAATCCGTTGAAAGGACCTCTCTTTCCCAAGATTCCTGCGATCCTCCATCAGGGATGTTTTTACCACAGGCAGGCACAACAACTTGGCAGGTGGGCCGTGGCACCAAGTGCCACATTTGAGTACCGAGAAGAGAAACAGAATAGGTGAGGGTTAGTATCAAATTATAATTATCATGTCACTTATGTTTTAGTGCTAATGACTAACAACAGAGATGCAGTCTGTACAGTTAATCAGCAGCTCTAGTCAGGGTGTGCTAAACTGAAGTAGTGAGTCTTAAGTCAGGATTTAAAAGCTGAGACCGATGGGGTATACATCTGGAGACAACCATGAGTAAATTGTGTTTAAAAGTGGGTGGGAACAATTAGACGGAACACAGAATGTCACATTTCTAAACCAATCCAATGCTTCCTGAAGTAGGGGCGGGGATTTTGAAGTGCAAAGATCAGAGGTGCTCTCATTAATCTGCTCCGACGTACAGCAAGCATCTGATCAGGATAAACAGTCTACAGTCAAAGTCTCCTATCAGAAATATCAATGAGTGGCGCATGTGCAGAGAGCTCACATTACACATTTTAAAAATAAACCTAAAGGAAGGGAAAGACTTTTCTGTAGCATCCTGTTATACATTGGCATTTGACGACATCAATGGATGAGTGGTAAACGTGAGCGATGTGTTGTCGCAGATGTTGTGTGTTGTTTAGCGTTACGGCGATAACATAGAAGTTGATGTGAGTTTGAAAGAATTGCCAGCTATGCTTGTGAAAATATGAACTGCAAAATAAGCCTCTGAATTAAACAAAAGGACTGCTGTTAAGACAGCGGCTAACAAAGAGTCACAGGAGATGCGGATTTCGGTACTCAAAACACCTGAATCAACAAATCCACCTAAAAACACCAGCAAAACCACAAATGAGGCCACATAACATCCACCTACTGACTGCGCATCTAAACGAATAACTAAAGAAATTTAACATGACTTCCTGCCTTGCGCACTGTGCTGGCTCGGATTGGCTCCAGCAGACCCCTGTGACCCTGTAGTTGGATATAGCAGGTTGGATAATGGATGGTGTTTCCTTTAGAAGCAAAAGCTCCCTAATTGGAATACGTTCTTTTAAATTGAGGCATTTTAATGAAACCGAAAAATATAGAGATATGATATTAAAAGGCGATATCCCTCCCATAGTGATACGGCGGTTACAAATCACATCAGAGATATATGCTTAGCTTTCTTTAATGACGATTTACGCGGCTTTACAAACGGAGAAAGCTATAGCAGACAATACACAAGGTCGGATCTTGATGTATACACTCCGCCATTTTCCGTTGCTGCGCTGAAAGGATTTTCGGGACGGATGACGATAACATCATCTGGCCGTCAGCCTCAAAGGGTTAGGCTATCGTCCAAGCCTTTTTATATTGGCTGCTCCATGTGTTGGTCCTCTCTGGTCTCCAAACAAGGGCAGTAAAGGACTCAAACCCCACCTCCAAAAAACAGAAGAAGAGCACAATGCCTACATTGCAGTTGTTCATTCTTCAAACTGCTAAAGTAATGGTTTTCTAAATGCAGGCAGACTAGCCCCAGTGTGCCAAACTTCATAAAACTGCACATGTGAATGAATCCTTTAAAAGTGTTTTACAGAGACAGTGACATTAACCTTAATATTACAGCAAACGTATTATAACAGATGGATGGATGGATGTCTAATTGGAAAAGCAAATATGTCATGACAGAACAGCTGCCTTGTTTTGCCATGTTGTATATCCACAGACTACAATGCTTTACTAAACTCTATTTGCTGTTATTATGCCCTATAGTGATTAGGTCAGGTCAGGTTGGGGAGCCTGCACTGGTACAACGCGTTGCCGCACCGCCAAGCGACGAAACAGCTCAGGATGTCGGCTTGCAACCCCCTGATAGACACGTGGTGCTATCCCACCCTCCGGAAATGACCCTCTATCTGCCACAGCCAGTAATTATATAACATGGGCGTCCCTTTGGCCTGGTCCTGCCACTCAGGTCCACAGTGATGAGGATCACCCTCGGGGAATCGCACCACATGGCCATAGCTCCCTCACAATGCAGGTAATGTGCCTCATTTGGGACTCCATGTCAAACCAGCCGTACCCAAAGATTCTCCGAAGAGACACAGTAGTGAAGGAGTTTAGTCTTCATCTCAGGTCTTATAGTAATGCAGTAGTTAAAATGACAGAAAGATATCATAGCAGACAGAGATACTTCTCAGATGTATGGAGCCCAGTAGCTGTGGTGGTCTTTGTGTGTGTCTGTCTCCCCTGTCGTAGCCCTCATTGGAAAGTGCAAATTAAATACTAAGCTTCAGTTACCTTGTGCTACTGAGCTCCAGAATGGATAACAGCAATTTTAACTTTTTATTTTCTCTCAGTCTTCTATCCTGAATATTTGCTCCCTTCCTGATACCCAGACAATGGTTTAAAATACACAAACTGGAGTAAACTGGGGAGGCGGGAGTTTTAGGAAGAAGCCCTTTTGGTGTAGCCATTGCAATGCAGGATTTTGTTCACTACACACTTTTTAGCAGGTTGTCCCCAGACATGTATTCTCATTTGAGAATCACATCTGGTCCAGCGAGATGAATCAACAGGAAATCCAATAGCTAACAAGTCTCAATACACAAATCCAACAAAAAAAAAATCCAGAAAACAGAGTAGAATAAAAAAAAAAAATAAAAAACAAATTCAAACTGGAAACACAATACTCACTGTAACTCCAACAGACTTCAAGGCACCTTTGATGTTGACCTAAGTAGCCTGGGAGAGGGCGCAGGAGTGATGACATCACGGTGGATCTGCCTCCTGGGGCTCCACCCACAAACAGCATGAAACATAAGTACACTTAAAGTGACACTACAAAATTATGGGCATACTATAAAATACACGACAATAAAGCACATTACAAATGAGAAACAACAAAAACGTCAATAAAATACATAAACACATATAATCCCATAACAGCCATATTTTGTTAATGCTGAAGACAGTGAGTGAGTCCTAAGGTGGACCATTACAGGGCGACTGGCAGGGAGGAAATCACTCATACATAGTTGTGCGAATAGGATTTCTCTGTGTGTGTGTGTGTGTGTGTGTGTGTTAAACTTAAGGTGTGAGAGTAGTCTAATCATTTAGTGAATGTGGTGAGTCTTATCTTATTCATCCTATGACAAAATACTAGATATCTGAAATAAATCCCTTCCTTTTCTCTCCTTTGAGTTATGGTTTTGTCCCTTGTTTTGTCCTTTGACTCCATTCTTTCTCCTGCTCCTCACTCCTGCCCTTTTTGCAGACGGTACACAGAGAGGAGGAGCCTAGGCAAAAGGCGTGTCTAGGGGAGGAAATCAAGTCAGTTCCTGACAGTTATTGCTTAAATTAAATTGAAAGGAATTTAAGTGTGGGCGGCACGGTGGCGCAGTGGGTAGCGCTGCTGCCTCACAGTAAGGAGACCTGGGCTCTCCCTGTGTCTGCATGGGTTTTCTCCCATAGTCCAAATACATGCAGGTTAGGTGCATTGGCGATTCTAAATTGTCCCTAGTGTGTGCTTGGTGTGTGTGTGTGTGTGCCCTGCAGTGCGCTGGCACCCTGCCGAGGGTTTATTTCCTGCCTTGCGCCCTGTGTTGGCTGGGATTGGCTCCAGCTCGTGACCCTGTGTTAGGATATAGTGGGTTGGATAATGGATGGATGGATGGATGGATGGATGGAATTTAAGTGTGGCCTCTAGAAAATGTTGTGTGCAAGACGTAGACGTAGGTGATTTTTCTAGGTTGAGCAGGGCCGTCTTAATGCATTGGCATGCTGGGCAGCTGCCCGGGGGCCCCACGAGCAAAGGAGCCCCATGCTAATCTAGGAATATTGTGTCTTGCTGAGTGGTTGTGTAGGTAGGGGTACCAATTCACTGCTTTGCCCGGGGGCCTATAATACTGTTAAGATGGCCCTGTGGTTGCCCCCCGCTTGCAGTCAGAAGTAACCTTTGTGGCTTTTTGTTTCTCCTATTTTTCTTTCAGCTAATGCTCTGCTGTTGCTCTGTTTTGTGTTAATAAGAATTCCTTATGGACACGTCACAATTACTTCAATTTTCACCATCTTCAACAGTATGAGAAGACCATATGATGTATTATTCAATTCGTCTTATGGTCCTATTATACAAAACGTTGAGCATTTTGGGGTCCCCCTATTTTTGGCTCTCCAAACCTGAAAACCCTCATTTGTAAGCCATTTTTGTAGCATATTTTGTGCAGGAAATAACACCCTTAGGTTAAAGAGTAAACCAATAGGTGTCTTCAGCAAAAATGATCAGAAAGACTCGAAGCTCCGCACGGCACATCATCTGAGCCCAGGGGTTCAGCCGGTAATGGCATAGGAGAACTCAAAGTTACTTGTTGTATTATCGACTATTTTTTAGTTACCCTTTTCTTTATCAAGTTCGTTATTGGATTGGTCTACTCCCGCACCCTAAATAATAACACACACGCATACACAGATACACATACACTCAGACCCAAACCACAACAGTGCCCTATGAATAACACACACACAGTTGGCTTAATTTTACACACACACAGTTGGTTAAAAGTAAAAGAACCACACAAATGCTTTAGGTATAACACAACTTGTCACTCTCTCAGCACATCAAGAGACTTATTCACTATCGGCACGGACAACATGCGATGTTTTAAATAGACCACAGACCTAAATATTACTTTTGGTCTCCAAGAAAATATTAAAACATACAAAGACTCAGTATCCTTGACTCTAGGCCATTTATTAGCCAAGAACACCTTCTTCTCGCATTGCCCCTAACTTTCGGCGCCCTCGCTCTCAGCCTTAAAACCCAGCGTAGAGCTAAATGGCAAAATCTCTAGCTGCTTCAGGTGCTCTTAGAAATCTACCTTATTACTTCAATCACTCTAGATATTAAGACAAAGCATAGAAAGATGAAAACAAGTTACTTTTTATTTAAAAACAAATAATAAGTAATAGAAAATAAGTTCGATAGTAAAGTCTGGATAAAATAGTCTTTAAAAAGCTTACTGAAAGGAATCAGTGATGTCAAGGATGAAAGTCCCAGGCGGCGGTTGATTTAGCAAACGATGTTCATGAGAATGCTGTTAACTGACGATCGGATGAAAACTGGTTACACGTGTCTTTGTTGTATTCTCTGACGTGGCTCTTCCGTCGTCACTGTTTCTCTTCTTCTTCTGCTTCTGACGTTGCTTACAAATGAGGCATATTTATTATAAAGTTCCATGCCGTGGTTTCACAGCACATGAATGTTCCATGCACCTGATTGGCTGGCTGTCAATATGATGGATGAATTTTGTTCCCCAGGTAATAAAGTTCTTTGAGATTGCATCAGTTCTTCCTTTCTTGGGCTGTAAACCCCATTGATGTCCCAGATGTTCAATCGTAAAGTAATCAATAGCCTGAGGCTTTCTTTCTCAGGCTTTAACTGTTATAACAGTGAGGTATTCAAAAGAGGATATGTCTTTTTATTATAATGCCTCCTACATCTGGATTCATCTTGTTGGGTTTGAGCAAAATATAATACAGAATAAAATGCAGATTTTATACACCATAACACTTGTTTTCACAAAACACAAATATGATTATATTGATGATATTCGACTCCCAGAAGGTTGGAAATGAGAAATGTCAAACATAAGCGAGTAGAGAATCATTTTAAACTATTTCAAGGTCAGTCATTACAAATTTGATGTTATTTTTTGACCGTTTACTAGGGATCTATTCCTCTATTGACCTCTATACGAAGGTACCAAAGGTCAAATGTCTATTACAATTAAGAATATTTAGATTTTAAACATTTACAATGAAGCCCACATTTTAATATTTCAAATATGTGTCACAGCTATATTTGTTTATTATATTCTTCTGCCTCATTTCTTATGAACACCTCACATTAGGGCGGCTGACACTAATTCAGACTTTTTTTTGGGGTGGCCCTATGCGCCGCTGCCCCTCTAGCTTTAATTTAAGTATGTTGCAATCACCTGTGAAAGGAAACGCCCTGACACAAGAAAGGGTTTGGGGCAGCCACCCGTATACATGAATATGGCTGCAAAGAATTGAAAATTGGTAGTACAGTTGTGTACAAGCAGAGTCCAAAGCAAAATTGAGTTCACAAGCGGAAGATGACTGGTATTTAAGGCAGGTTAGCGGAAGTGATGTCATCGTGGCCCAAACCGGAAGTGACCTCATCAGGGCCGGAACAGGAAGTCACATCATCTGGGCTGGAACAGGAAATGGCGTCATCAGGTCCAGGCATAATTTCCTGTGTTTAGTCTGCAGGAATTAAAGAATGAGGTTTACTGCACCCTGCCACCCCTTGGCTTGGCGTGGAATTACCTTCTTTTGGTCCTTTTAGCTGCCTCCCATGTGCAAGTGCGTGCCAACAACGACGACATTTCTTTCTATAGCACATTTTTATACAAATGATGAAGCTCAAAGTGCTTTACAGGATGAAGAAAGAGAAAAAAGACAAAATAAACAAGAAAATAAAATTAGGGAACACTAATTAACATAGAATAAAAGTAAGGTCTGAAGGCCAGGGAGGACAGAAAAAACAAACAAAAGAAACTCCAGACAGCTGGAGAAAAAAAAAATCTGCAGGGGTTCCGAGGTCACGAGACCACCCAGCCCCCCACTAGACATTCTACCTAACATCAATGACCTCACAATCAATCCTCATGGTCTTCAGGGTTCACATGGAAGAACTTGATGATGATGGTCATGTGGACTTCTGGCCTTTAATCCATCAATGGAGGGGCATCACGGTGCTTTGATCAGCTGGTGGTGGTGCAGATCGACACCACAGGAAACCAGAAACAGAACAGAAGAGAAAGTAGGGGTTAGTACAGATTGAGGAGCCACCAGGAATGATAATGATAGATAAATGCCTGTGACACACAATGTAACACACCTGAGATGCTGGGAAGATGAAGTCAATAAGCTCCACAAGGGTATCCTGCTAGTAATGGCACATTCATGGACTGACAGAGGGGACTGGTGGTCCTTGGGTATTGGAACCCCTCAGGTTGATTTTCTCCCATATCCCAAACCCCCCTACCCCCACTGGATATTGTGATTAGTATTATTGATCTATTATAAATAACCGTTCTTTAGTCTTTACTTGGGCGGCATGGTGGCGCAGTGGGTAGCGCTGCTGCCTCGCTTCCCGGGTCCTCCCTGCATGGAGTTTGTATGTTCTCCCCGTGTCTGCGTGGGTTTCCTCCCACAGTCCAAAGGCATGCAGGTTAGGTGCATTGGCGATCCTAAATTGTGCTTGGTGTGTGTGCCCTGCAGTGGGCTGGCGTCCTGCCCGGGGTTTGTTTCCTGCCTTGTGCCCTGTATTGGCTGGCATTGGCTCCAGCAGACCCCCGTGACCCTGTAGTTAGGATATAGCGGGTTGGATAATGGATGGATGGACTTTACTTTCTTTTGTAACTCTGTTTAGCTATTATTATCGTGAAGCACTTTGAACAACATTCTTGCATGGAAAGAATGTGCTACAGAAAGAAAGAAATGTGCTTGTTGTTATGTTTGCATGTTCCAAAGGACTGGAAAATGACAAATATATTCCCATTATATAATTAGAGCAATCGGGCAGTTCCCTGCAACTGTAGACCAGTGAGCTTAACAGAAATCACAGGTAGTTAAAGTAACATTAAAAAGGCAAGTTTGCAGGGGGAATATTATAATCACGGGAGACTTTAACTACCCAAATATCGGCTGGGCTAAAATTACAGATAGCGGAGCACAAGAGCAGGAGTTTTAAGATGTAATCAGATGTAACACACCAACGTGGGGGGAAGCTTACCTGAATTTAGTATTTTGTAATAATCAGGATAGAATTGAGGGTGTGAAAGTGAGCATAATATAAAACAAAGGTGGCCGTAATATAAAACAATTGTCAGTGTTTTGGATGAGCGCAGATGCAGTAACTAAAACTGTTTAGTTTAACTTTTGTATGGCACATTGTGAGCAGATGCGGCAAAGTCTGAGGAGGATGGACTGGGAAAAGTATGGAGAGAGATGCGGAGCAGTGGCACAGGTTTAAAATATTTGGAATTCATAGAAAATAGAAGTAGAAAAATAGAAAATTAATTGAAAATGTAAAAAAAAAAAAAACTGGGGTAATAAAGATTTAAAAAAGAAGCTGCAAAGGAAAAAACAGACGAAGAAGGCGTATAAGACTAATAACTCCAAAGTGAATCGTAGGGCGTATGAGAACATGAGGGCAACCATTAAGATGGATATCAGCGAGGCTAAGAGACAGTTGGAGAGGAATAGAGTAGATAAGGTGAAGGACGACACAAAGAGATTTTTTCAGTATTTTAGTAGAGAAACAACAGCCAAGGAGTAGGCAAAGTGCATCAGGAATAGTAAAGGAGAATTACAAAATACAGGCAGTGAAATAACAAATGCTCTGAATTCGCATTTTCCTGAGGTTGCCAGAAGTGAGAAAGTAGATGACCTCCCAGTGGTAAAAGAAACAACTAAGAGGGTACTGAGGGATTTGAAAATTGAAGAGAGAGAAGAGCTGCTCAGATTAAATAGGCTCAAATCGAACAAATCACCAGGGGCCTCATGTATAACGCCGTGCGTAGAACTCGCACTATAACATGGCGTAAGCACAAAAGCCGAAATGTGCTTACGCACAGAAAAATCCAGATGCAGGAATCTGTGCGTACTCCAACTTCCACGTTCTTCAGCTACATAAATCCCGATCAGCGTGAAAACTAACGCTCGTGCACACGCATTATGTTACGCCCCAAATCCTCCCAGAATTACGCCTATTTGAATATGCAAATCAATATAAAATCGCCCTTAAGCGCAGCCTTCTGTGAAAAGACAATGGGAAAAGCACGGGGGAAACATAAGAATTTCAGCGAATACCAAGTGGAGGCAAAGGAAAAACATACTATTTGTTCAAATAAGCCGTGATATAATCAACAAAATGAAGTTGATCGAGTGGCATAGCGTGTTGGAGAAACTTGAAAGCTCACATCCACAAAATCGCAGTGCCGGAAATAAAAAAGAAGTCACATATCAAAGTCGCCGTGAAAAGACGAGTTGTAAGCCCACTGTCTGAGTGTCATATGAAAGCTTATTAGGGTACAGAGAAAAAAGCCACACGGTGGGGAAAAAGCACGAAATGTCCACTTCAATCTCGACATTTCCACTTTAATCACGTAGTTTATTTTGTCATTAAAGTAGAACATCAAAAAATTCATCTTAAAATTGTTTAATTAACCAGTTTCTAAAATCACATCGTAATTAAAGTAGCACGTTAAATGCTTTGTTTTGTATTTGATCTTCTATGTGCTCTATGTGTGTGAATCACTACTTGCTTCTTAAACTGGCTCTCTTCCTCCAACTGGACACAGAGTCCATTACATTCGTGATATTACAGCTCTCTGAATAACTAAAATACTGAGATGTATACGTGATGTCATTTTCATGATGATAGGAGTTAAAGACGTTATTAAACATGTTTCACTTGATAAAATAAGCGTTTAAAGAACATTGAAATATCTTCGTAGTACATGTTTAATTATTCTATCCTTAAAGACACTCCCAGTGAAGAATATAGATTATTTAAATGAAGTTAAAGTTTTATGTGTATAATTTAACAAACATATTTTGCTGCATTTCACCTTAAAAATGATATCGTCATCATATGTAAATACGCGCTTTATAAAGTGGCTCAGGTTGTGCGATATTATAACTGAAGTGCATTGAGGTAATTGGACTAATAAGTACAAACAGTTCTACAAGGAGCACTTGATTGGCTGCATTTAAAGTTCTTGGGATTAAACTGTTTTGAACCGCGAGGTCCGTACAGGAAAGGATTTGAAACGTTTTGCCGTGGCAGAGACAGCGTGTGCTTAATGCTGTATACCGATAATTCTCTTTCCGATCAGCTGCTGCTGTGATTCACACTCAGATACAGTGATATAAATACTCCGAGTGGTGCAGTGAGAGAATATGGAAAAAGATGATCCGCTGTGGCAACTCCTAACGGGAGGAGCTGAAAGAAGAAGAAGAAGAAGGAGAAGTAAGAAGTAACAACGCTAAAACAGTTATGGCATTTGGAATACTATGGCTGTTCCCTGGACCATTATATTGTTACAAGTTAATTACAATCAGATGCATTACACTAATAAACAATATGCGGTTAGTTTCTGTGTATTTATAAAGCCGCGTCATGAAAATAATGAGTAATCACACAAGAACAGTAGCACTGCTTTGACGCTGGGTGCCGCCAGTTTGCAAAACCGACCAGAGAACTTGTGTACGACAAGGTATGAGGTACCGTGGAAAAGTGTGTGGATTTACGCCAAGTGTAGGTTTTATACATCGCGATTTGAACGTGGAAAAGTTTTTACGCAACATTTCTGTGCGTACGCACCGTTTATACATGAGGCCCCAGGACCACATAATATTTATACTCGAGTTCTTAAGGATGTTAGCGAGTACAGATATAAATGCTTGACGCATATTTTTAGGAAGTCACTGTGCACTGGGAAATTCTGAAGAACTAAAAAAAAGGTATTTACGGTTATATAAAAAAATCCAAGCAACTGTAGGCAAGTAAGCCTAACGTGCATCACAGATAAATTAATAGAAGGAATTATTAAGGGTTAGGATTAGGTTAGGGGATAATAACCCGAAGGTTATATCAAAAGCATGGGTACACATACCCCATTCATAAAATTTTTATTTTATAGTCCCCACCCATCCAACCAATTATAAAATCATTTCTTCATAAAAAGTCTATAAAGATGTTCTAAAATATCTAATTAATAATTTGAAATCTGTCCCATACATTGCCAACCAATTATTTAAATTCCTGTTGTTTTTCCATAGAGGGTTTAAAACAATAAATACCCCCCATCCATTAAGAATAAGATATTTAAAACTAGCAATAAATAAGGACATTTAAAAAATATTTTTTACAAAATAGATATAAAAAGAACAACAACATCAGACTGATAAATCCTTAAAAAATAAAATACTATTTTTAATAAAAACCCTAAAACACTAAGAATAAGATTTGTCATACTAGGTTCCCTGTATTTATAAAAATATACATCAAAACATTAACCACTACATACTAACAAATAATAAAATAAACCACAGTAAGACGATAGACAAGACCACAAACTTCGAACATCAGGGACCTGAGTGATGATACCATCCTTAACCTCAGGGCCCTGTTTTCAAAAAGGTATGGAAAGGGAAGGAACGGGAAGACAATAAACAGACAAGAAACAAACCTTTAACCTACGGGATCCGGGCAATTTTTCCTTTTAGCCTCAGGGCCCCGTTTTAAAGGGGTTAGGGAAGGGATAGGAAAGACTATCTAACATTAGAAAACACAAACTTTAACCTCAGGGCCCTGGGCAACAAGGTTGTTTTTAACCTCAGGGACCCGGTTAAAGGGGTTAGGGTAAGGGATAGGGACTAGGGTAGGATATAAACAAACAAACACACTCTTTAACATCAGGGACCCGGGTAACTAATCAGTTTTTCACCTTAGGGCCCTGTGTAAAGGGGTTAAGATTAGGAAAGGGAAAAGGATAGACCATAAACATTGGAAACACAAACTTTAACATTAGGCCCCGGGCAACAAATGTTCTTTTTAGCCTCAGGGACCCGTTTAAAGGGGTTAAGATAAGGGTAAGGAAGGGGAAGACCATAACAAGACAAGAAACAAAACTTTAACATCAGGGACCTGAGTGACAAAATTATCTTTAACCTCAGGGCCCTGTTTAAAGGGGTTAAGATAAGGAAAAGGTAAAAGGGGAAGACAATCGACAATTCACCAAACACTACATACTATGAAGAATACTCATAAACAAATACAAATAATAGACCACATACCAGTCAGCAGCTCAGAGCCACAGTCCAGACCTATTCATTTATTTTATAAAGCCAATAATCAACAAGTTCACGGGCAGCAGAAGCAGTCAGACGCTCTGGATACTCCGAGTCTCTCCAAATAGGACCAGGTGGGGCCAACAATGCTCTCATGTCTGCTCCCAGAACAAGTCCATTAAAGGCGATGATCTTCTTGTCAAAGTCTGGATCCGATGTAAATGGGATCTGAGGAAAATAAATCTGGACAGTACCATATTTCCTTTGAAAGTATTTAATTATATGGGACATTTGAATCTGGGGCTTAGGTACCCTCTGCCGAACAATGTCCCAATAGCCTACCATCATTACCACCTTGACCAAACCTACAAACGGTGGAATATCTTTTAGGCGTTTTGCCTGTCAAACTGTAAATGGAGATAATTTGAACGTTTCTAAATGGATTGCCATTTAAATTAGCAAGGGTACTGTCCGAAATTATTACCACTGGATGCTCAAACTGTGGCCGCCAAGACCCGATATCCTCATACATCTCTAAGGGTCCAAGAAGAGAATCAGATTTGGCCCCATCCGTTTTATTAATTTCTTCTACAGATGTGCCAATCATCAATTTTTCTTCCTGAAATGGTAAATCTACCTTTTTGTTTATTTTTTTTAGGAACAAGTGAAGATTCCTCCTTTGACACAACCCCTCGAGTATCAAGTGTGGCTGACACAATCTGAGCACCCCTAGGAGAAAAAAATTAATTTATGAGATTTATCAGATCCCACTGGATCAGATCCAGAAAAAGACAATTGAGAAACCGGTGTACTAGTTAAAACACTAATATTCTTATTTTTACAGGGCACCTGTTCTCGAACCCGAGGAGGCAAGGCCATAGAGGATGTAATCGTGGTCATTTGTACTCCACTGTCTGCAACCTCCACTAACTCGGGCCGCGAAGAGGAAGCCTGTTGATCCGGAATATCAGGAATGGACTGCAGCTCCAAGGACCGCCTGGAATTGGAAAGAACATACTCACGAAAAGAGACAAGAGAGGTAGGAGTTAATTTTGATCTATATTTTCTTTTGGCCAAAGAAATGGCCTTAAATTGTGCTAACTCGTTTTGAGGTGGTTAATTGTTCTACACCAACTATTTATCACCTGTTGATAATGTTCTTTTAATACCACTAGTATATTGTTCAGCCACTGATCTGTAATAGATTTAATTTTATCAGTGGTTACAGAATTTGGTGAAGCTGGTTTAATAAATGAGGCCAATCTCTCTACCTGCTTGGACATACCTTTCAGAGGTGTCACACTCTTGACAATCTCTAAATGATGAATCCATCCATCCATCCATTTTCTAACCCGCTGAATCCGAATACAGGGTCACGGGGGTCTGCTGGAGCCAATCCCAGCCAACACAGGGCACAAGGCAGGAACCAATCCTGGGCAGGGTGCCAACCCACCGCAGGACACACACAAACACACCCACAGCACACACTAGAGCCAATTTAGAATCACCAATCCACCTAACCAGCATGTCTTTCTCTTGTAATAATTTAAAGTAGATCTTCTCCAATTTTGGGGTTGTCATATTAGCTAAAGACAAGAACACCAACAAACAAAAAGACAGGGAAAATCCTAATTTTAAAATTTAAAATACTAAAAGACAGGCCTAGTAAGAACACCAATATTACACAATGAAACAAACAACGATAAGATGTTAAAAAATACCTTTGCCACAGTTAAAAAGATACAAAAAAGCCAGGAAATCGTTATAATTAAACGGGTAAGTAACTACAGGTAAGTATTAAAATTATTACAAGACAGAGCAAGACATGGCAAGAGCAGGAGTTTTACCGAACAGTCAGCATGGGTTCAGAAGAGGGGGAGGTAATTTTTTACTAACCTGCTGGAATTCTATGATGAAGCAGCAAAAAGATACGACCAGAGTGGTGCATATGAGATTAATTATCCTAAATTTCAGAAAGCTTTTAATAAGGTGCCACGTGAAAGTGTGGGCATCAAACTAAAAGAAGTGGGAGTTCAGGGTGTAGTGTGTAGATTTGGTGCAAACGTGGCTCAGACACAGGAAGCAGAGGGTGATGGTGTGAGGAACTGATGTTAAGAGTGGTGTCCAGCAGGGGGCAGTGCTGGGGCCGCTTTTAGTTTTAATATGGTGAGAGAAGACAAAGCAGGTGGTGGGTGTAACAGAGTAAGATGCAGAGGACAGGAGGATATGGAAAAATATGATCCGCTGTGGTGTTCCCTAACGGGAGCAGCCGAGAGAAGAAGAAGAAGATAAATGATTTGGATAGGAAGATAAGTAACAAGCTGGTTAAGGTTGTAGAAGATACAGAGATAGGTGGATTGGCAAATAATCAAGAATCTGTTGAATCATCACAGAGGGACTTCCACAACACACAGGCTTGGGCAGATTTGTGGCAGATGAAATTTAATATAACTAAATGTTAGTGTAACATGTAAAAATGTGAGGTTTGTGTGCAGAATGGGAGATTTGAAAATTAAAAGTCCACCTTATGAGAAGGATTTAGGAGTCGCAGTGGACTTGACACTATAAACTGCCAGACGGTGTTCAGAAGCCATTAAGAAGGCTAATAGAATGTCAGGTTATATAGCGCCTTGACGTGTGGAGTACAAGTCACAGGAGGTTCTGCTCAAGCTTTATAACACACTGGTGAGGCCTCATCTGGAGTCCTGTGTGCAGTTTGGGTCTCCAGGCTACAAAAAGGACATAAGAGGACTAGAAAAGTTCCAGATAAGAGCAAGTGGGCTGATTCAGGGCTACAGGGGATGAGTTATGAGGAAAGATTAACAGTTTAAACAATTAAGAGGAGACCTGATTAAACTGTTTAAAATTATGAAGGAAATTAGTCCAGTGGATCGAGATGGTGACTTTAAAATGAGTTTCATCAAGAACACGGGGACACAGTTGGAAACTTGTTTAGGGGAAATTTCACACAAACATTAGGAAGTTTTTCTTCACCCAGAGAACCACAGGCACTTGGAATAAGCGACCAAGTAGTGTGGTGGACAGGAGGACTTTAGGGACTTTTAAAACTCAACTTGATATTATTTTAGAAGAATTAAGTGGACAGGACTGGTGAGCTTTGTTGGATTGAATGACCTGCTCTCGTCCAGATTGTTCTAATGTTCCGTATTGCACCATGATGCTATTAAATTAAACTCCAACGTTCGTTTTTGCCCAGAATTCAGCCCCATTTTGGAGTTTAAATGAAACCTCACAAAGTGTTTACAGTTTTTGCAACATAAACCTCACTGATTAGCATTTGAATTGCTTCTGCACAGCGCCTGGAGGATGGGAATGCTGAGTTAACGTAAAACGCTGGGCCCGGAGGTGCACATCTTTTTGCCAGATATGTATAAAAATAAGAAAAGGGGAAGTGAAACGAGTTGTTATTCGCTTGGCTTCTGAGGGGTGAGCAGAGTCAAACGCTGCCAAACCCATAACTCCACGAGCTCTCAAAGTGACGAGATCAGCTTATGGATGGCAGCTTGCTTGTGCAACAGTGTTCCCACTCCTATTGATGTGTCTAATTTTTGTTTGCATATCTTTACATGTTATTTATTTATTTATTTATATTTTAGTTCAAACTGGAATATAAGGAGCCTGACCACATGCTGTTCCTATTTAGTGCTTTTGACTTTGAGTTAAACTTATCACCCGTCTCTGTTTATTTTTATCTGTTCATTAAATTCCCATCAGTGTCTGCGACTCCTCTTCCCCTTTTGTCATATTTAGGCCAGCGTTACTCCCTTGACTTATGTTTATATTCCTTTTTCTTTGTTCATTTTGGATGCTTTAGTTAGGTTTGTTTCCGTAAATGCTGTTATGAATTGGGGTTGCACAGTGGTAGCTCTGCTGCTTCCTCTCAGTACGGAGACCAGGGTTTGCGTCTTGAGTCCTGCCTGCATGGAGTTTGCATGTTCTCCCCATGTCTGTGTGGCTTTCCTTTGTGTGCTCATGGTTAGCTAAATTGTCCCTAATGTGTGGTTGGGGTGGATGTGTGTGTGTGTGTGTGTGTGTTTGCCCAGAAATGGACTGGTGCCCCATCCAGGGTTTGTTCCTGCCCTGCTAACTTTGATAGGCTCGAGCAGACCCCTGTGACACGGTTCAAGACTAAACCAGTTTTAAAATGACTGACTGTTATGTACTTTTTATGATCTGCCTTGTTACGCATTACTCATAAATATTCTTTCATTTTGTGATTATTTAGTTTCTATGTGTATATTTTATTCTGACATGTTCCTTGTAATTTTTGGGTGGACCCACAATCTTTGCTCATAGTTACCCATAGGAAAGAAAAATCAAAAAAGGGATTCCCCTTAATATCATTTTTGGTTTCTCCAAGACAACATTGAGATGTTCTTTTGTCTTCTGCTTCTCAGACTTTTGAGGAGAAATACTGCGATATTCACACAAGTGGAGATCTCAGCAAAGTCATACAATAAGCTCAGATCTTCCAAGTTTTTCTTGCAATCAGAGATTATTCGCATTGTGTGCTCAGTAATATGTGGTGAAATGTATGGACGGTAGTAATAAAACACTTTGCTAGGATTACAAAGGGTTGACTTTGATTTTGAATAATACAATTAGTCACTCATTAGTGCTATTTACCGTGTTTCCCCAAAAATAAGACCTATTCCGAAAATAAGCCCTAGCATGATTTTCTGGCTGCTCTGTAATATAAGCCCTACCCCAAAAATAAGCCCTAGTCAAGATCACCAGCTGAAAAGTAAGATGCCTAAGGCCAGGTGTATACTTCACGGGACGTGACGCGTGTGCCCTAAACATCCATTAAATTCCGAGGACACCTCGCCACTATATCTCTGAAAAGGATGTTTAATGATTACATCCATCAATACAAAGTTATTGTCTGTTATACTTTCATTGTTATCACTCTTTAATTTAATATTGTTCTTTATCAGTATGCTGCTGCTGGAGTATGTGAATTTCCCCTTGGGGATTAATAATCTATCTATTGTCACACACATTCGATTTGGAGGCAGTCAAAGAACCTAAAGGTGAGTGAAATATCGTGAGATAGAGGGTCATCACGTGGTACTTACCTGAATCTCTATTCATTAACAGAAAATCAGAGGAAAAATAATCACCTCCACTTCCGGGTCCAAAATGGATGCTACGACGTCACTTCCAGTCAGCCACGATGACGTCACTTCCGGCTACACAAGTTCACTTCATTTCAGTCAACTCCTGATGACGTTGGTTCTGGTTCCTGTCTCCAACGTCACATCCTGCCAACCATTTCCTGTCCCATAATCCTTTTGTTATAAAAACGCCATCTTTACAACAGTAAAACGTTCATTGTACCATAAAAGACATTGAATCAGTTTCTTTACTTTTGTCTCGACAACAATATACGGGGACGGTCACCAAAACTGCTTTTGTGAAGTATTTTTTCCTTGTGAATAATTCTCCACACTATCTATGTTATAGTGTATTTCACATCTATCTATCTATCTATCTATCTATCTATCTATCTATCTATCTATCAAACAACAGCAAAAATGACATCAACATATGGCAAGAGATCAAAGTGAATGCATAATGGAAATACTCCTTGGACAACATTTTGAAACAATGAACAAAGTGGCTGTAGCATAACATGCCCCTGTGGTGGGCGGAGGGATGGGGGGAAGCGAAGCGAACTAGACGTGATCATCTAACCTAGCAGTTGTTGGATTTCTTTTGGCAGACACATTTCATGTGCTCCCAGCTCTTAAAACAACGACAAGCGACAAGCAGAACATGCAGTTTGCCAGCAGATGATTCGACTGCATCTCCTTAGCGCGTGTTGAACCCCCAAACACGAGCGGCTTAGATGCAAAGTGGCAAAAGGACAGCTGCTGTACGGGCTTTTAAATGATCGACGCACAGTGCAAGATGCACAACAGCAGCAACAAGCCAGCAGATGATCCAACTGCTTCTCCTTAGCGTGCGTTCACCCCTCCCTTCACAATACGAGCCGCGTTATATGTTCTGTGAGAGAGGGATTTAACCACGCCCGGGGCTGGAAATAAAGGACAAATATTGGTTTTACAATAGTTTTAAAGTAAAAGTAAAAATAATGCATATGTAACACATCTCATGAAAATCTCTTAACAATCTCTTTAAATTGTATATCCGGTAAACCAAACCCGGGGGTGGGCAAGCGAAGCGAGCAGAGGGCGGAGCACCCTAATTTAGAATTAATTATATATTTAACATGATTATTTATATAACATTATCCTGTTTCAGTATACAAAGCATGATAACACATTACCTTACAGAATCAGAATTGAATTGGAGTTGTGCAACTCGTAACGATTTGTTCGTAAATTAAACGAACGAGAATTGGTACACTGGTTCTTGAGTAGTGATTGGTTTGTGAATTAAGTAACTGAAAATCATTAGACTGGTATTCAGGTGGTAACTTGTTCATGAATCAAAGGAGTTGAGACTCAGTGATTCTGGCAGCTGTGGAGGATGCACTGTAAGCGTCTACTAGCATCCATGAAATGAAAGACACTGACACCACATGACAGTCGTGTGGTTTAGCGCTCATGTTAATCTCTACTGAATCGATTCATCCATACTCACAAATCGATCCATGTGACACATTGAAAAGAGTCACTTAAAAAGAATGAATCGCTTACCCATGACTAGTCATCAGCCCTCACCAGTCGCTAGTGACTTGCTAGTTTACAGCTCTCATGGGGTCATATGATACAGTGTGGACGCAGTTCCCCAGGTGCGCCTCAATCATTTCATCCACAACAATTTACAAACAAAAATAGGCCAAAAATAGTTTAGAATTATTTTATTGTGATTGTTTATTCACCTAAAATGTGCAGGTTTGCTAGTGACCCCAAATCCATTAAAGTGTCAGTATGTTTGCATGCACATTTTGATAGCTACATTTGTAAACACCACTTGAGGAAGACATGCTTTTTACAGGATTTCTTTGTATCTATGGTGTATAAAATCTGTACATTTTGGTTTAACTGTCCATTATATTTTGTTCAAGACAAGACAACAGATGAACTACATTTAGGTCAAATCAAGGCATATTCTCTTTATTTATTATATTCCCTTACACCTCACTTTTATAACAGTTGTTCATAGCATAGTGCTAAAATGGTTTTACAGCCTGGGAAAGGATGCTGAGCCAATACCTTAACCTATTGATTATTTTATGGATGGACATCTGGGACAACAATTTGGTTTACAGCCTGGGAAAGATGGACATGGGGATGTTTTAGGCAACATCAAAAAACTTTATTATATGGGAAAAGATAGATTAAAGAGTTTGAGCAAAATTCATCCATCATATTGACAGCCAGCCAATCAGGTGCATGCAACTATCATGTGTTGTGAAACCACGGCATGAAACTTTATAATAAATATGCCTCATTTTGAAAGCAATGTCAGAAGAAGAAGAAGAAGAGAAACAGGGACGACGGACGAAGATGTCACTGATTGTCAGAAAAGCATCATGAACATCGTTTGCTAAATCAAATGCTGCCCTGTGACATTCATACTTGACATCTGCAACTTTTTCGTAAGCTTTTTCTAAGACTATATATCCAGACTTTCCTATCAGTACATATTTTCTATTATTCTTTGTTCCAGTGGTATTATTATTCTTCTTGTAATAAATACCATACTACTTTTAACTTTCTATGGTTTGTCTTCATGTCTAGAGTGATTAAAGTAATAAGTTCGATTTCTTTGAGCACCTGGTGCAGCTGGAGGTTTGCCATATGCTCTGTGCTGTGAGGTTTATTAAGGCTGAGGGTGAGAGCTCCTCTCCATAGTAGGGAACAGTATGTAAAGAAGGTATTCTTGACTGATAAATGACCTTTAGTCAAGAGTGCTGAGCCTTTGTATGTTTAAATTTATTCTTGTAGACCAAAAGTAATATTTATGTCTGAGATATCATTAAAACATTGTATGTTGTTCGTGCCGATAATAAGTAAGTAAGTCTCTTGAAGTGCTGAGTGACAGGCTGTGTTATACCTAAAGCGCTTGTGTGGTTTAAAGTGCTAAGGGTTAATCACCATGTGTGTGTCATTCATGGGGCACTGTTGTTGTTATGGTCTGTGTGTATGAGTATAGCTATGTATGTGTGTGTTCATCTTAAAGTGCCACATTAGACCAACCTGATAACGAACTTGACGAGTACACTTACACTTGGGAAAACAGGTAAAGGGTAAGTATAGGGAAGGACTACAATAATACAATGTTCACTACAGCATTGTTAATAGCAGATTCACAAGTCAGTAAGACTCTGAGACATGCAGCGGACAGACAAAAGATGAACAACACAGAGTGTTGTTAAAATCTGTGTTATATACACAAAAGGGTGCTGTTTGTACTACCAATGGGGCACATGCTATGGACACTGAGGGAGACGTCCTACCTGCCCAAACACACGCCGTTCATCAAAATATGAAGACACAGAGTTAGGACTGTTACACACTGGGTGCGATTTATGACAATAAATGGTTGCATGCTTGGTACACCAAGTGGCACACGGTCCTTAAAGCCCATGGTATTTACATAAATGGGCACTGTTTGTGCTACTGAAGGGTCATGCTGAGGGAGAGCCCCCACCATTCCCCACCACAGGCCAGCGATGTCTTATAATACCATCTACTCGCTATGAACAACAATGGGCGACATTTGTCCACCTTGTCTAGAGCTCCAAATGGGCTTCAACTGGCACTGAGTAAAAGAACCAAAAATAAACAAAACAGACATAAGATGTGCACCTCTGCCCTGTGTGTGGGTGGGTCACCCTGGCTGAAACATAACATTGGATTTGGATAAGAGGAATGATATAACTTCAACCTACCACACTGCCTACCCCAGGCCCAGCCATCATACTGCAGTGTGATTTGGGTCACAATATCATTTTAGAAATCACTCAACCACAGTCTCCTGGATTAATGGAGTGCACTGCAAAAGGAGGCATATAAAGATAGTCAAGTGTATTGTATGGTACAAAATGTTGAAGTTCTGGTTTCTGTCAGCTGGCAAGTAAGCGATCAAGTGAGATAGAAAGAGAAGAAGAAGAAGAAAAAGTCTCCTCAGCCAATGTGCTCTCTTAGCCAGGCAGGAATGAAGCTCCATAGCAGAAATTCCATTTTGAGATTTGCAAATGATTTGGTTAGCTGTGCTATTTACAAAATTCTCACAGGTGTTATTTTTTTTAATTGTACTTTCTCACCATTAACATATTTTAAATTTAAAAAAGCCTTTTAAAAGTTGCAGATCTGACTGAACATTATGAGCGATTTATCCATGGGGGTTGAAGAGGCCAGAGAATTTGGTTTGAATTAAACTTAATCCCTTTTTAAACACTACAGCATTTTTGGCTTTGATTTCTCATTCGCGTTTGTTATCCTCATCTTGTTTCGTTTATTTCCTTTAATGAGTTCAGATTCCTCCGCTGTTTAGAAATCGCACTACAAGGCAATTGGAATGATGGATTCTGAGAAAGTCTGCTTCGGTGCTGTGTGACTCTGACTTTACAGCTTCTTGGAAGTCCTCCATATTTACTCTTGTGCCTGAAAGATGTTCCACTAGTAACGCAAAAATAGATATGTAAGAAAGTTACCTTCCTCAAGGAGATTTTACTTTGATTTCTAGAACTGTAGCGTGCATACATTAGGTTAGATGTTGATGATTCATCCATCCATCCATTCATCCATCCATTTTCAAATCCACTCATCCTGAGCAGGCTCATGGGAAAGCTGGAGCTTATACTAGCAAACATCGGGCATAAGGCAGCAACAACCCCAGGAATGGGTGCCAGACCAGCACAGGGCAACCACACAAACACACATAGTTGGGCCAGTTTGGTAATGTGAATCACCCAATCTACATGTCCACTAAAACACTGGACATCTATCTATCTATTATAGTGCCTTTTACATCTATCTATCTATCTATCTATCTATCTATCTATCTATCTATTATAGTGCCTTTCACATCTATCGATCTATCTATTATATAGCGCCTTTCATATCTATCTGTACATACTGCATCCCTGTTGTTAGTCATTAGCACTAAAACATAAGTAACATGATAGTTATATTTGAATACTAACCCTCACCTATTCTGTTTCTGTTCTCAGTATTCAAATGTGGCAATTGGCGCCACGGCCAACCTGTCTAGTTGTTTGCCTGCCTAAGGTAAGGTTATCCCTGATGGAGGATCACAGGAATCATGGGAAAGAGGGGTCCTTTCATCGGATTGGCTGGCCCAGCACTGTTTCAGCTGTGGAATGGCCAAATGGGGGAGGCAGCTTGATGGATGAGGTCTCCAGGACTCTAAAAATATCCAAATCATATTCTGTGATATCATCTACTGTTAAATTCTGCTCCGTACTTCTAAAATGTTTACTTTTTGCTGTATTGAGGATTTGTTCTGTTCTGTGTATTGTATTGTATTGTATTGCCCCCCTTCTTTTGACACCCACTGCACGCCCAACTTACCTGGAAAGGGGTCTCTCTTTGAACTGCCTTTCTGAGGTTTCTTCCATTTTTCCCTACAAGGTTGTTTTGGGAGTTTTTCCTTTTCTTCTCAGAGATTCAAGACTGGGGGGCTGTTAAAGCCCATTGTGGCACTTCCTGTTTGATTTTGGGCTAAACAAAAATAAACTGTAAACTGTATCTATCTATCTGTTATATAGTGCCTTTCACATCTATCTATCTATTATATAGTGCCTTTCCTGTCTATCTATCTATCTATCTATCTATCTATTATATAGTGCCTTTCATATCTGTCTATCTATCTATTATATAGTGCCTTTCTCATCTATCTATTATATAGTGCCTTATCTATCTATCTATCTATCTATCTGTCTGTCATATAGAGCATACCACAGCTTTCTGTCTATCTAAATGATTCATTCCCATAGACGTTTTCACATTTTATTGTTCTACATTAACTCACAGTGTATTTAATTAAATTTTTTTTTTTTTAATTTTTAATTTTTTGACAATGATGAGCAGAAAAAGACTTCTTAATATCAATGTGAAAACAGATCTCTATAAAGTGGTCTATATTAATACAAATATATGACACAAAATGATTGATCATATGATTATTCACCCCCTTCAAGTCAGTATTCAGTACATTACAGCCATGACAGCCGTGAGTCTGGGTACTCAGGTCTCTTTTTCTCTATCAGCTTTGCACACCCTAACTCTGCCATTTTTCCTATTCTTCTGTCAGAACTGTTCAGGTTCTATCAGGTGTCGTGGTGGTCCTGAGTGAACAGCCTTTGTCAAGTTCAGCCACAAAGTCTCCATTGGATTGAGATCTGAACTCTGACTCGGCCTCTCCAGGACATTCACATTGTTTTTTTGAAGCCATACCCATGTAGCTTTTGGCTCTTTTCTTGGGCTTCTGTCTTGCTGGATAACACCTTCTCCCAGGCAGAGGTTTCTTGCAGACTCCATCAGGTTTGCCACCAGAACGTCCTCATATTTTGCTGCATTCATGTTACCCTCACCAGCCTTCCAGGGCCTGCTGCAGAAAAGCACCTCCACAGCCTGATGGTGCCACAAGCGTGTTTCACAGTAAGGGCGGCGTGTTTGTGATAATGTGCAGTGTAACTTGCCATTCTGATAGCCTAAAAGCTCCATTTTTCTTCTTTAAGTATGGAATTAAAAAAACAGCCAGCTATTTAATTGAAAACACAATTAGCTTTTTTATATAAAATACAATAAACCCACAGCAGACTGTTTACAGCTTATAAATAAAAGTTTCTATTATTAGTTTGAAAGATTCTGGCAATGTGTGAAAGCCTTTTTTTTTAGATTTGGCAGAATATATATATATATATATATATATATATATATATATATATATATATAATGTTTGGCACTTCTTTTCTCACATCTCCTTCACACTGGGCTCAAAACACGCTTTGTCCGTGCACAGATGGCCGTACTCCATGCACTCAGCTGTCCTTCGACAGTGTGTGTGTGTGTGTTCTGGTTAGTGATGAGCGAATCCTGCTATATTTGCTTTGTCATGAGTTCTGCGAAAACACAAAAATGTTCAGGTCCTTCACCAGACTTAGCAAAATGCATTGAAGTCAATGAAAGGAAGGGGTTTGGGAGGATGATGGTGGTGGACTGGTCTCTTAAACGTCCCTGAGGATTAGGGACATGTCTGCCAACTACACTGGACCAAGTATTGTGGCCAAAACTGTGACCCGAGCGGTGAGGCAGCAGTGCTAATCACAGCGCCACTGTGCCTCAAACACGAACAGATGCAGACGGAACAAAAAAGATTATTAAAAAATATGCAATATTTACTGTAGATACAATGGCCTTCATAATATTTGGGACAAAGACCCCCTTATCATTGAGTTCCCCTTCTGCTCCAGAGTTTAAAATTACAAATCAAACAATTCAGACCTGATTGAAGTGCACATTGCAGACTTTTATGGAAGGGGATGTGCAGACATTTCAGTCACACAACACCTTGTTGTAGGATGAAGTACCGTCCAGTGAGTTTGGAGGATTTACTGGAACCTGAGCAGATCAGATGTTTTTACACACCTCAGAATTCCTTGTGTGTCTACTGACAGCAGTTCAATCATCAATGAAGAGAAGTGTGCCAGGACCTGTGGCAGCCGTACATGCCCAAGCCATAACACCCCCAGCACTGCCATGTTTAACAGATGAGGTGGTCTGCTTTGGATCTCAGGCAGTTCCTATTGGTCTCCACACTTTGCTCTTTGCCATCATTCTGATGAGGTTCATCTTTGTCTCGTCTATCCACAAGACCTTTTACCAGAATTCTGCATTCTTTGAAGCACCATATAATACAACTAGCAAAATACCCGCGCTTCGCAGCGGAGAAGTAGTGTGTTAAAGAAGGAAAGAGAAAGAAAAGGAAACATTTTAAAAATAATGTAACATGATTGTCAAAGTAATTGTTTTGTGTATTTGGCGGCAGCATCACAAAGTTGTTTTCGTCTAGCTGCATCAGAAAATGTACCATGACGTCTGACACGCCTCCTTTCTAGTGCTGCTGTTATAATCGGTTTGAGTGTACATATATATACACATATATATACACATGCATATCTTCATATATCTATATATACACATATATATATATACATACCTATTGTGAAAGGTGCTATATAGCGCCCGACCCGGCACAGACCACGCAGAGGCACGTGTACAAAAATACACAGGCTTTATTTTTTCTTCAGCTGTGTGACACGTCTTCAATCAATCAGTCAACATTTATTTATATAGCACATATTCATACAAAAAAATGTAGCTCAAAGTGCTTTACAAAATGAATAGAAAAATAGAAGACACAATAAAAGATAAACATAAGTCAACATTAATTAACATAGAATAAGTAAGGTCAGATGGCCAGGGTGGACAGAAAAAACAAAAAAAAACTCCAAAGGCTGGAGAAAAAAATAAAATCTGTAGGGGTTCCAGACCAAGAGACCACCCAGTCCCCTCTGGGCAATCTACCTAACATAAATCAAACAGTCCTCTTTGTATTTAGGGTTTTCATGGAAGGACCTGATGATGATGGTCACGTAGACTTCTGGCTTTCAGTCCATCAATGTTGGTGCATCATGGTCTTCCCCGTGCCACACAGCCCAAACACAGTCCCAAAGCACAATCTCACAGCAAACCACAATTCTCCACCTTGCTCCACCACCCCTCCCAGACAAGCTTTGTCTCCTTCTTCCTCCCAACTCTGGCTCACCGAGTGGTGGTGGCTGGGCCCTTTTATAGCCCACCCGGAAGCGTTCCAGGTGATTAACCACCTGGTCCTAATTGCACTTCCGGGTGGGGCTGAAAGCTCATCCAGCTGGGCTGTGGGAAGCAGGCAGCTCCCCCTAGCGGCCACGCCGGGCCCCAACCAAGCTGTGAAGGACTCCATCTCCCATGGAGCCTTGCGGGCGGCTGGGGAGTCACCGTCAGCCAGGGAGGCTACCACCAAGAACATAAGTAGCAGGGGCGTCCCTGCCGGACATGGGACCCGGCTGTCCTTCACACTATCTATATCGTATATACACACACATACATACATACACACATACAAATTATATATATATATATGTGTGTGTGTGTGTGTGTATGTGTGTGTGTATATATATATATATATATATATATATATATATATATATACACATACATACACACAGGTATATATATATGTATGTGTCTATATGTGTGTGTATAGCTTTGGTCATTGAGTGCAAGGGAAAAATAATAAAATGTAGTCTATAAGTTATTAAACAGTAAAACATTAACGTTTTAAGAAGTAAAGCTACATTGAGCATTACTGGAGTGGCTTCGGGTAAACCACGTTTTAAAGACGGTGTCTATAGCTCAGGGGGAGGAGGAAAAAAATTGAAAGTGCTCACTTTGACTTAAGGCAGAAGCGCAGTCAGCGTCTCAAAGGCCGGCACAGCTACGCAGGCGCGCGCGTGCGCCGGACGCCCGACTTTTGTCGTATTTTTGCAGTGCAGGAAACGTCACTTTTTGCAGACACGTTCACGTGAGCAAAACTCTCCGCGCTCTTTAGAGGTCTTGCTTTCTCTGCACACTGCGCTCATAGTCAGTTCACGTGAGCCGCTCGGAGTACATGCATCGAAGCTTCTGAGCTGTGCCTGTGCTATCTTGTGCGATCTTGCGATGTCCATGGCGTTATTTAATGTTAGCTAAGACTTGGCACTTAAAAGTTTCTCGCTACAGCAAGTTTAACTCCGTTACAAAGTGATCCAAAGTCTCGTTTATACCTCGTGTCTTCTCATTAAACTTGTATCTCGCGAATAAAGTATTCGGCGTTTTTCTTCAGCGCTCTTTGGGGGCTCTTCCTTCTTTTCTTGGTACTGCGGTCACAGTCAGTTCACATGATTATGTGGGAGGCGTGATGATGTCACACGCAGCTCCGCCCCCCACGGCCATCGGGCTAACATCCATTACATTATATGGAGAAAAATAGGTTCCAGTTATGACCATTACGCCTAGAATTTCAAAATGAAACCTGCCCAAGTTTTGTAAGTAAGCTGTAAGGGATGAGCCTGCCAAATTTCAGCCTTCTACCTACACGGGAAGTTGGAGAATTAGTGATCAGTGAGTGAGTGAGTGAGTGAGTGAGTGAGTCAGTGAGGGCTTTGCCTTTTATTACTATAGATTTATTTTTGTATAGCCCAAAATCACACAAGGAGTGCAGCAATAGGCTTTAATGGGCCCTGCCTCTTGACAGCCCCCCAGCTTTGACTCTCCAAGAAGACAAGAAAAAACTCCCAAAAAAACCTGGTAGGAAAAAAAATGGAAGAAACCTCAGGAAAGGCAGTTCAAACAAAGACCCCTTTCCAGGTAGGTTGGGCGTGCAGAGGGTGTCAAAAAGCAGGGGGTCAATACAACACAATACACAGAACAGAACACAAGTAATCCTCAATACAATATAAATATTACAAATACAAAGCAGAATTTAACAGTAGATGATATCCCATAATAGGATTTGGATTTGTTCAGAGTCCTGGAGACCTCAACCAGCAAACTGCCTCCCCTAATTGGCCATTCCACAGCTGAGTCAGTGCTGGGCCAGCCAATCCGATGAAATGACCCTTCTACCCGATGATTCCTGCGATCCTCCATCAGAGATGACTTTACCTTAGGCAGGCAAAATAACTTGGCAGGTGGGCAATGGCACCAAGTGCCAGATTTGAGTACCAAGAAGAGAAACAGAACAGGTGAGGGTCAGTAACAAATTCTAACAATTATGTTACTTCTGTTTTAGTGCTAATGACTGACAACAGAGATGCAGTCTGTACAGGTAATCAGCAGCTCTAGTCAGGGTGTGCTAAACTGAAGTTGTGAGTCTTCAGCTGGTATTTGAAAGCTGAGACCGAAGGGACATCTCTGATAGTAGCAGGCAGACCAGTCCACAGTTTATGGGATCCTGTAACTAAAAGCTCGACCTCCCACTGTTGTTTTATTAAAACTTAAGCATCATAAGCAGACCTGCATCTTGAGAAGTCCTTTTTCACAAAGTGCAATCTGGCCATTTTACTTTTGTGGTCTCCATCTTGCAGTGTGGCCTTTTTATTTCTGTTCATGAAATCTTTTGCTGATAGTGGTCTCTGACTCACACACGCACGACAGGCGTTTGGGGGCTTTTTCTTGACTATAGTGAAGATTCTTCTGTTCTTCTGTCAGCAGTGGAGGTCTTTCTTGGCCTAGCAGTCCCTTTGTGATTACTGAGTCCATCAGTGTGTTCTTTCTTCTTCATAATATTCCAGGTAGTTGATTTTGGTGATCCTAAGGTTTTCGCGATGTCTTTGATGGTTTCATTCTTGTTTTCCAGCCTCCTAATGGCTTTTTTGACTTTCATTGGCACAGCTCTTGTCCTCATGTTGAACAATGGCAGCTGCAGATTCCAAAGGGTAGAAGCAGGCCAAGGCCTCTCTTGATGTGATGTTTCCGACCCAGCACACCACACTGCCTATCACAGAGTTGTAGAAGATGTAAAGAATGTCACTTTCCATTTTAAAGAAAAGAGAGCCTGCACTGCCCTTTATTCTTTAAATCCTCTCTGTTACAAGACCAGTCCAAACTGTCATTAATGTGGACTCCCAATTATGTGTAGGACCAACTCTACATCCCCTTGAACAGTGAGCAGACACAGAGGCTCTTTGGTGTTGGTGAAAGCTAATAAGCAGTTCCTTGGTTTTGCTGATGTTGAACTGCAGGTAATTCTCAAAGTTCTCCCCCTGACTCCTCTGTCTCATCCCCCATATTGATACACCTCATAAGTGCCGAATCATCAGAAAACCTCTGCCAGTGGCATGACTTGGTGACATGACCATACAAGACTACCAGCTTTACTAGTGCCCTGCAGACTCTTAAATCTGTCCACAGTTTGATGTCTCTGCTCCTCAAAGGTCCTCTTTTCTCCTCCGGCCAAACCTCATCCTTCTCACAGCCGCCTTTCAACTCTACTCTTCACAGCTCATGACCTTTATATTCCAATCTGTCTGGTTCTTCTTGTTCACCAATCTACAGTACATCCAAAGTACAGCCAAAGTCCTAACCACTATGCCACCCTTTTCTTCCAGAACGGGCATAATCTAATTGGAGCACAGCAATATAAATGAGAGCTGCTATTAGTATTAATCAGAAGCAATGACTACAGCTTTATAACCATAGTAAAGAATGTGGACAGGTGAATAATGGCAGGTAAAGTCGCAAAAGTGTTGGGTTGCCAATGGGTTCACCCCTTTCATTCTCAAATAAGGCAACTTAAAATCAGCGCTCGACGGCACAAAAGAGAAACAAAAATAATCAGTCAGGAAGCTCTGTCTTTTCACCAAGTCCGGGTCCGAATGAGACAGCAGCGGCAGACCTTTATAGGCTGGAAGGGGCAGAGTTATTTTCCCTCGAGTGGTGTCTTCTCAATGCAGCATAGGAGGAGAAAAGAGGCGAGGGTGTTAGTGACAGGGTCCCCTCTCACCCCAACGGGGTATTGCACACCTGTGATGAGCCTCTGATGTGATGTTTTATTACCACAAAAAATGTCTTTACGTCTCACCAGATATTACCAAGCATGCAATGCAAATACTTTTAAATTATACAAAAAAAAAATGTGAAGCACCTACTTGGAAGAGTGGAGCCCCTTGTGTGACTTTGCTGGAATTTCTGCTGAAACTCAAAGAGAAGACGCTTGTGAGAATTCCGGGGTATTTTGTCTTAAGAGAAAAAAAAAAAAAAAATTGAGAAGCATGAGACCAAAGAAAACGTCTCTATTTACATTTTTTCTAATTGCATTGTTGTCCAGGAGAAACCAAAAAGACATTAAAATAGATGTCTTTGTTTGATTTTTCATTCCTACGGGTTTGCTTGCCATTTTTTTGGCATCACCTGATTTTGTCTCCACTTTAAAGTTGCTACCAGCTTGTGAGGTCAGACCCGGACATAACCAAAAAAAGAAGAGTTCATTGAAGGGTATGATATTTAGATAGATAGATAGATAGATACTTTATTAATCCCAAGGGGAAATTCACATAATCCAGCAGCAGTATACTGATACAAAGAAACAATATTAAATTAAATAGTAATAAAAATGAAAAAAATTAAAATAAAATTAATGTTAGCATTTACTCCCCCGGGTGGAATTGAAGAGTCGCATAGTGTGGGGGAGGAACGATCTCCTCAGTCTGTCAGTGGAGCAGGATGGTGACAAAAGTCTGTCACTGAAGCTGCTCCTCTGTCTGGAGATGATCCTGTTCAGTGGATGCAGTGGATTCTTCATGACTGACAGGAGTTTGCTTAATGCCCGTCGCTCTGCCACAGATGTTAAACTGTCCAACTTTACTCCTACAATAGAGCCTGCCTTCTTAACAAGTTTGTCCAGGCGTGAGGCGTCTTTCATCTTTATGCTGCCACCTCAGCACACCACCGCGTAGAAGAGGGCACTCGCCACAACCGTCTGGTAGAACATCTGCAGCATCTTACTGCAGATGTTGAAGGATGCCAACCTTCTCAGAAAGTATAGTCTGCTCTGACCTTTCTTACATAGAGCATCAGTATTGGCAGTCCAGTCCAATTTGTCATCCAGCTGCACTCCCAGATATTTAAAGGTCTGCACCCTTTAAATTTATTTTATTTAATTTTATTTATTTATTTCTATGCATATCTAGTTTATTAAGGGGAGAACCAAACTGTAGTTACAAAAAGGCCAAATTTACACGTGAACATGACAACACTTTAGACCTCCGTGACATCATAGAGGTCCAAGGTGTTGACAGGTGAACATCTTACCTCAGTTCTTGTGCACAGGTTTGTCATTTCTATGGCACTTTCACGTTATTAAATTGGGTTAGAGCGTGTCAGTGTAGTCTTTCTAAAGAACTACATTTGTTCTAATTTTAAGGGCTCAAATAAATCATTCCCTGATGGTGTGTTAGTGTAAGTTGACATCTGCTGTTCTCAAAGTTTGGCCTTGTGCCTCATTACTACTTATGGTGGAGCAGACCTTGACAGGGAACTCAAATGAGTAATCAGATGGCATGAAGGGACTTCAGATAGTGAGGCCTGTTTCCACTTTACTGCCGCTTATTACAATTGTCGCTTAAATTGCCTTTTGTTGAAGGGTTTGACCTTTGCATCCCATTACACAGTTCTGGAGTGTTTCATCAAATTCAACCCAGTTTATTGTCACCATACTTCGCAGTGCAATGAACAGCACTTGTGGATCGTTCTATTGGTGCAGAACCATGCGGAGACAGCACATCACATGATTAAACGAGACCGCCAATACAAATTACTAAATAGGATAATGCATTAATAAATAAGTGTTAACTGGCACTCTTGTCACTGAGGATGACTCCTTTTCTGGCCAGGGAAGCCATAATGAAGGAAGGACATGGATGGATGGACATTCTGACCACCCTGGCTGGTTTGGCTAGTTGTACCATTCCTGGTCAGGTGGCCATTAGGAGGGAAGGACAGAGGGCTTTGTGTTCCCTCCAGTACATTGGGTGGCAGTGTCCCTCTGGTATGGCTCCTGTTTGGACACCTGCAAGGCTGCTTGGGAGTTGTAGTTTTGCAGGGCAGCCCTGTTGGAGTCCTCAGGTGCTGCTAGGGGGAGCTGCTGGATGGAACAACAACAACAAAATTTATTTCTATAGCACATTTTCATACAAATGATGGAACTCAAAAGTGCTTTACATGATGAAGAAAGAGAAAAAAGACAAAATATTAAAAGTAAAATGAGGCAATGCTAATTAACATAGAATGAAAAGTATGGTCCAATGGAGCAATCCTCTGGAGAGAAAAAAAAAACAAAATCTGCAGGGGTTCCGAGGCCACGAGACCACCCAGCCCCCTTTAGGCATCACATCTAACATCAATGACCTCAATCAGTCCTCATTGTATTCAGGGTTCACATGGAAGAACTTGATGATGATGCTCAAGTGGACCTCTGGCCTTCCATCCATCAAGGTAAGGACATCACGGTGCTCTGATCGGGTGGTGGTGGTGGTGGCGCAGATCGGCACTTCAGAAAACTGGAAAAAGAACAGAAGAGAAAGTAGGGGTTAGTACGGATTACGGAGCCACCAGGAATAATAATGATACTTAAATGCATTTCAGGATTAAACTAAAATGAAGCTATGAGAAAGCCATGTTAATGTAATGTGTTTTTATCAGTTTATTTAAAGTGCTCCACCGTATCAGCCTGATGAATTTCTATCCATCAGCTAACAGCAGAAGGCTGCCTCACCACTTCTAATAATAATAATAATAATAATACATTTTATTTATAATGCACTAATGCAATTAATTCGACCCGAAAGCTCTGATAAAAAGATACGTTTTAAGACCAGATTTAAAAGCATCAACAGTCTGTGGCGTCCTCAGATACTCAGGGAGAGCATTCCACAGTCTGGGTGCAGCTGAGCAAAAAGCTCGATCTCCCATAGTATGAAGTCTAGTCTTAGGAGTTTTCAAAAGATGTACTGATGCAGAGCGAAGGTTGCATGTGGACGTTTGTAAGGAAATAAGTTCTTTGAGGTAGGGAGGGGCATCCCCATAAATACACTGGTGGGTAAGAAGGGCAACCTTGTAATCAATTCTAAATGAAACAGGGAGCCAGTGAAGAGATTTAAGAATGGGCGTAATATGATCGTATTTACGCCCTCTAATCAGGATCCTAGCAGCACTGTTCTGAATATACTGCAGCTTTTGAAGGGTTTTTCCAGTAGTGCCAATGAGAAGTGCGTTGCAGAAGTCCAGCCTGGAGGAGACAAACGCATGGACTAACTTTTCTGCATCAGCAAACGTGAGTGCTGGACGCAGTTTTGCTATATTCCTGAGGTGAAAATAAGACATTTTACACAGATGTTTGACATGAGCCTCATACGTCAAATGAGAGTCCATTTTGACCCCAAGGTTTGTAACGGATGTTGACAATGGGATATCCTGACCAGAAAAGGTAATACTGGTGATGTTAGATGACCTAACCTGGTATGGGGTGACAAACTTCTTTTAAGTTTAGCTCTTGGAATTATAAGCAGACACTCATTTGAAGATCTGAGGTTATGATTTGAAGTGTAAGGTGACAGACATTCTGAGATATAAGATGGAGCAGATTATTGAAGGCTTTGTAAACCATAAGCAGGATTTTAAAGTCAATTCTAAATGACACAGGTAACCAGTGTAGTGACGTTAAGACTGGTGTGATGTGTTCGGATTTTCTTTTCCTAGTTAGGATTCTAGCAGCTGCATTCTGCACTCGTTGCAACTGATTGATGTCTTTTTGGGTGGTCCTGAGAGGAGTGCGTTACAGTAATCTAGTCGACTGAAAACAAACGCGGGAACTCATTTCTCAGCATCTTGCAATGTTATAAGAGGTCTAACTTTTGTTATATTTCAAAAGTGAAACAATGCTGTCCTAATAATCTGATTAATATGTGATTTAAAATTCAGGTCAGAGTCAGTAGTTACCCCTAAATTCTTTACCTCTGTCTTGACTTTTAATCCCAATGCATCAAGTTTATTTCTAATACCCTCATTATATCCATTTTGCCAATCACTAAAATTTGAATTCTCCTTATTTAGTTTGAAAAAATTACTACTCATCCGTTCAGAAACACAAGTAAGACATTGGGGTCAGTGAAACAAGATAATTGATAAATACAGTTGCGTGTTGTCAGCATAGCTGTGGTAGCTCACGTTTTGCCCCGAGATAATATGACCTAACGGAAGCATATAAATTGAAAAGAGCAGCGGAGCCATGATTTGAAGTATACTTTGAAGAATAATCACCACAACTAATAAAGAATGTTCTCCCTGCCAGGTAGGATTCAAACCAATTTAAGACACTGCCAGAGAGGCCCACCCATTGACTAAGGCGATTTCTAAGAATATTGTGATCAATGGTGTCAAATGCGGCACTCAGATCTAAGAGGATGAGAACAGATAAACGGCCTCTGTTTGCATTTACCCGCAAGTCATTTACTACTTTAACGAGTGCAGTTTCTGTGCTGTGATTTGTTCTAAAACCCGACTGAAATTTATTAAGAATAGCAGGTTTATTGAGGTGGTCATTTAGCTGCATAATTACTACCTTCTCTAGGATTTTACTTAAGAAAGGCAGGTTAGAAATACAGTAGGTCTAACATTTTCAAAAGCAGAGGAGTCAAGATTATTTTTCTTGAAGTGACGTCATCGGGGAGAAAATGGACATGACGTTGTTGGAATCAGCCAGAATTTCCTATGTCTGGTCTGCAGAGATAAAAGAGAAAGGTTTACTGCAATCTGCCACCACCTGGTCTGGCAGGGAATGACCTTCTTGCTACCTCCCATGTGTCAAACTGAGCAAACCTATGGGTGCCCAGTAACACCGAATTGCTTGTTCAAAATAATTTGGTGGTTCAGTTACAACATCGTCAGAAAGTATTCAGACCCCTTCACTTTTATCACGTCTTTTTGTGTTGTAGCCTTGACGTAAATTCACTCAAATTCATGTTTTCCCTCATCAAGCAACTCTCAATACCCCAAAATGACAAAGAGAAAACAGAATTTTAGAAATGTGTGTAGATTTAATAGAAATAAAAACTGACATCTCAAATTGACACAAGCATTCAGACCCATGACGCCTGAGATCTGGCACAGGTACATCCAATTCCGTTGCTCACCATTGAGATGTTTCTACACCATGTTTAGAGCCCACCTGTGGTCAATTCAGTTGACTGGACTGATTAAGAAAGGCACTCAGCTGTCTATAAAAGGGCCCATGGGTGACAAACACCAAGCCATGATGCCGAAGGAGCTTTGAGACAGCATTGTGTTGAGGCACAAATCTGATGAAGGCTATAAAAATAAAAACTGAAGGTTCCCAAGAGCATTGAGGTCTTCATAATCCTTGAATGGAAGAAGTTTGGAACAAGTATGACTCTTCCTTGAGCTGGCCACCTTGCCAAACTGAGCAATCATGGGAGAAGGGTAAGGGAAGGGACCAAGAGCACAATAGTCACACCAGCTAAGCTCACCAGAGAACTTGTGCAGAGATGGGAGAAACATCTAGAAGGACATTCATCACTGAAACACTCTACTAATATGGGCTTTATGGGAAAGTGGCGAGGTAACACATGAAAGCCCTCTTGGAGATTCTCTGGTCTGATGATGACTGAGCTATGTGTCACTTCTGGAGGAAATCAGGTGCTGCTCATCACCTGTGCAATACCATTCTAATAGTGAAAAATGGTGGTGGCAGCATCAGGGACTGGGAAATTAGGCGGGACAGAGAGAAAGCTGCATGGAGTAACGTACAGAGGTATCCTCAACGAAAAGCTGCTCCATAGTGCTCTGGATCTCAGACTGGGCCAAAGGTTCACCTTCTAATAGGACAATGACTGTAAGCACAAAGCAAATACAACACAGGAGCAGTTTAGGGACAATTCTGGGAATGTCCTTGAGTGGCGCAGCCAGAGCCTGGACTTGAATCCAGTCAAACATCTCTGGAGAGAGACCTGAAAATGGCTTTCCAATGATGATCTCCATCCATCATGTCAGAGCTCCAGAAGAATGTCAGAAAACCCCGAATCAAGTGGTGCAAAGCTTGATGCGACAAACCCAAGAAGACTCCAGGCTGGAATCTCTGCTCCAGGGACTTCAACAAAGTATTGTGTGATGGGTCTGAATACAATAATAATAATAATAATAATAATAATAATAATAATACATTTTATTTATACAAGGCGCCTTTCTAAGCACTCAAGGACACCTAACAAACAATAAAAAAGCACATTATAAACAGAACTTAAAACATCAGAAAATACAAAAAAAAAAAAAAATGGGAAAGGTACTATTTAAATAAAATGTTTTATTATTATTATTATTATTATTATTACTTGTATCATTTTTTCAGCTTTTTATTTTTAATAAATATGCTAAAATTCCAAGAATCCTGTTTTTTAGCTTCTCCTTTCGACTGCTCACGTTAGGGGTCGCCACAGCAGATCATCTTCTTCCATATCTTCCTGTCCTTTCCATCTTGCTCTGTCACCCCCATCGCCTGCATGTCCTCTCTCACCACATCCATAAACCTTCTCTTAGGCCTTCTTCTCTTCCCCTTCCCTGTCAGCTCTATCCTTACCATCCTTCTCCCAATATACTCAGCATCTCTCCTCTGCACATGTCCAAACCAACTCAATCTCACCTCTCTGACTTTGTCTCCCAACCGTCCCACCTGAGCTGACCCTCTAATGTCCTCATTTCTAATCCTGTCCATCCTCGTCACACCCAATGCAAATCTTAGCATCTTTAACTCTGCCACCTCCAGTTCTGTCTTCTGTTTTCTGGTCGGTACCACCGTCTCCAGCCCATATAACACAGCTGGTCTCACTACCGTCCTGTAGACCTTCCCTTTCACTCTTGCCGATACCCTTCTGTTATTTGTTTGTTTGTAATCCTTCCTGACTTATTTTCCTGATTTTCTTTTCACATTTCTTTTTCTACCATTTTAGATTTGCAATGTTGCGAGTCAAAATTGCTTTTGGTTAAAAAATGTGTGAATCACCACGGGGGCACACCAGAGCTCTCCAAACACCCAACATGACAGACACAGACACATGAGCTGTAAAATAAAAGGCTTTTATTCAGCACTAGCACCAGGCACAGTACAGCCCAAGAATACAGCACACAGCTCTTCTTCTTCTTCTTCTCTTTCATTTCTTCCTTCTGCCTTGACTCCTCCACTGACAAGCTTCGTCCTCTTCTTCCCGACTCTGACTCGTCTCTGTGAGGCAGCTGGCTCCTTATTAAGCCGCACCCGGGAGCAGTCCAGGTGGCTCGTTAGGGAGGTCTGCAATTACTCCCAGATGTTGTGGAAGCCCAAAGTAGGGCTCTGCAGATCCCACAGCTCTCACTGGTGGCATCCACGGAACCCAACAGGCCTGTGCTGACAAATAGTAATTCTCGTACAGCTCTGTTGGACTCCTAGGTGCCACTGCAACCTAGGGGGGCTGCCAAGTAGCAGTTTGGGGGAGATAGCACCCTTCCAAAAGTCATCTCCCCCGTCCTTCCTTTAGGGAAGCGTCCCTATTGGGTAAAGATGTCCCTCACAGATGTTCAGTTATTTTTACGTGTTTTCGTTTTATTTGAAAATGGGGCACTTCGCTACAAGAACATTGCCATGCTGTGACAGCCAGGAGTGTGTGGTGTGTGACGTCATCGCTGTGCACTTCTGGTTATCTGGGACTGCAGAAACACTTTGACAAATCTTGTTATGTTCTAGATAAGGTTAATTTCCTGGTTTATGTTTATATTACTTTTTCTTGTCTTTTTTATTCATTTTTCCGTTTTAATGATGTATTATGATTATTGTTGGTATTATTGTTCTCCCTATTTATTATTTAGTTATTGTGTTTCATGTATCACTCTTTTAATTATGTTTTGAATTCTTTATGTACTATTCCTTTAAATGTCTTTATGCTCCCTGTATTTTTGGGTTGGAACCAAAGAGGCGGGGCTACCTCTTCCATCACTAAGAACCGCCCCTAGCCCTATAAAAGGAAGTCAGGGACGCAGAGTCCCTTGTGGTTCATTGAATGCATTTTGGTAGAGGTTGGATTTCACTTTAGGAGTCTTGATTTTTTTATGAATTTTCTGTTTTTTTATTGTTCTTTTTTGCTTTGTGCCTCTCCCCCACCATAACCTACCATCTATGGAGGAGGAGCAAAAGCATTAAATTAGTCAAAAATTTTGATCTCTGGTATTCGACGGATCCCAGCGTTTTAGGGTCCCCTGATACTGAAAGCATTGATATCTCGATGATGGGTGTGTGTCACAGTTTCTTGAGGATGATCTCGAGCTGAAACGGCTAGACAGAAAAATACCAAACTCCAATCTTAGACCTGTTATGAGATGACGATGTGCTGATTATTTTGAGAGCCAGCTTCTGTAGCCGAGGATCAGACCGCCCTCGGCCACCACCTAACTCATACTGCACCTGACCTCCTTGGCCCATCCCATAGGTGGTGAGCCCATGAGAAGGGGGACCCACGTTGCCTCTTTGGGCTGTGCCCGGACGAGCCCCATGGGTACAGGCCCAGCCACCATGCGCTCGCCATTGAGCCCCACCTCCAGGCCTGGCTCCAGAGGGAGGCCCCAGTGACCCGTGTCCAGGCGAGGGAAAACGCTCTCCAAATTTTTTATTCTAATCATGGAAGGTCTGTTGAACTGCTCTTTGTCTCATCCCTCACCTAGGACCAGTTTGCCTTGGGTGACTCTACCAGGGGCTTAAAGCCCCGGACAACAGAGCTCCTAGGATCATTGGGACATGCAAACCCCTCCACGACGGTAAGGTGGCAGTTCAAGGAGGAGTATGGGGTACCGGACCCCCTGATAAGAGCTGTTCGGTCCCTGTACAACCGGTGTCAGAGCTTGGTCCGCATTGCCGGCAGTAAGTCGAACCCGTTTCCAGTGAGAGTTGGACTCCGCCAAGGCTGCTCTTTGTCACCGATTCTGTTCATAACTTTTATGGACAGAATTTCTAGGCACAGCAAGGGTGTTGAGGGGGTCCGGTTTGAATCACTGCTTTTTGCAGATGATGTTGTCCTGTTTGCTTCATCAGGCCATGATCTTCAGCTCTCTCTGGATCGGTTCGCAGCTGAGTGTGAAGTGGCTGGGATGAGAATCAGCACCTCCAAATCCATGGTCCATGGAAGACCATGGTCCTCAGCCGGAAAAGGGTGGAGTGCCCTCTTAGGTTTGGGGGAGAGATCCTGCCCCAAGTGGAGGAATTCAAGTATCTCTGGGTCTTGTTCACGAGTGAGGGAAGAATGGAGAGTGAGATCGACAGGCGGATCAGTTTGGCGTCCACAGTGATGCGGGCTCTGCATCGGTCTGTCATGGTGAAAAAGGAGCTGAGCCGTAAGGCAAACCTCTCAATTTACCAGTCGATCTACGTTCCTACCCTCACCTATGGTCATGAAGGGTAGTGACTGAAAGAACGAGACTGCGAATACAAGCGGCTGAAATGAGTTTCCTCCGCAGGGTGTCTGGGCTTTCCCTTAAAGATAAGGTGAGAAGCTTAGTCGTCCGGGAGGGGCTCACAGTAGAGCCGCTGCTCCTCCGCATCGAGAAGAGTCAGATGAGGTGGCTCGGGCATCTGATCAGGATGCCTCCTGGACGCCTCCCTGGTGAGGTGTTCTGGGCACGTCCAACCAGGAGGAGGCCCCAGGGAAGACCCAGGACACGCTGGAGGGACTATGTCTCCCGGCTGGCCTGGGAACGCCTTGGGATTCTCCCGGAAGCTTGAAGAAGTGGCCGGAGAGAGGGAAGTCTGGGCCTTTCTGCTCAAGCTGCTGCCCCCTCGACCCGACCTCAGATAAGCGGAAGAGGATGGATGGATGAATGGATGAATCACTTATAACATTGCAAGACACTGAAAAATTAGTTCATGTTTTTGTTTGTAGTCAACTAGATTACTGTAACGCACTCCTCTCAGCAATACCAAAAAAAGGAGCTGTGTCGTCTCGTGGCATTGGAACCCCTGCAGATTTTTGTTTTCTTCAGCACTCTGGAGTTTTTTTTGTTATATTCTGTCCTCCCCGGCCATCAGACCTTACTTTTATTCTATGTTAATTAGTATTGCCTAATCTTATTTTTATATATTTCTTTTTCCTTGTAAAGCACTTTGAGCTACGTCATTTGTATAAAAGCATGCTATAGAAGTAAATGATGTTGTTATTGATTAGTTTTTGAGCCAAATTGTGCAAGAGAAAGAGACACTCTAGATGAACCGTCAAATACCGAAATTCTGCAATGAATTCTGAATTCTTCTTGTCATTTGCTATCACAATGACCTATTTTATGATCAGAAAGAGCAGGATCAGAGTGGTAAATAATTACTGAAATGCTAGAGAATAGTTTGGGTAGCTTGGTTCCCAGAGCGCAATTCCTATTGGTGCTCATGTCCAAATTTTTATTTTTTATTTTTTATTTTTAATGCTTCTGTTCTAGGATTTCAGCTTAGTATTTTGTGTTGGGACTTTTTTTTTGTTTTTAGCTATCCTGTTTGTAAACTCCTTTTTCCTCTTTTTAAATTTTTTCTTAGAGATTTCTGTTATATATTTTTGTTTTCGTTAATTGTGCAATGTATGCATGTGAATTTCTCCTTGGGATGAACTCTAATCTAATCTAATTTAATCTAAATAAATCCTCCATTAAAACAGATTCCTTTATCGCCCATGCCAGGGCTTTATGGTAATCCCCTTTCTTTTAGCAGAATTTTGATTACATTTTGGGTTTTTGCTTATATCCTTTTGAACTTCTGAAGCCAATGCCAACTTGGCCCATTGTAGGCCGATCCCAGCCTGTTCAGTAGCTGCAGAAGAATTAACACTTTTTTGGTGTTTTAATTGTCTTTAATTTATGGAGCTTCTTTATATTTTGTGGGGTTTCCCTGAAGCTGAAATACGATTAATCTTGGTGCTGTTAGCACAGAAGGAATCAAATTCTGAAATAAGGATATCCCAAAAAAGATATAAATTGTTTGCAACTAGTGCAGAATGCAGCTGCTAGAATCCTAACTAGGAAAAGAAAATCCGAGCACATCTCTCCAGTTTTATTGTCACTACACTGGCTACCTGTGTCATTCAGGGTTGACTTTAAAATTCTGCTTATGGTTTATAAAGCCTTAAATAATCTTGCTCCATCTTATATATCGGAATGCCTGACGCGTTATATTACAAATCGTAACCTCAGATCCTCAAATGAGTGTCTGCTTAGAATTCCAAGAACAAAACTTAAAAGAAGTGGTGAGGCGGGCGGCCTTCTGCTGTTATGCACCCAAAATCTGGAATAGCCTGCCAATAGGAATTCACCAGGCTGATACAGTAGAGCACTTTAAAACACTGCTGAAAACACATTACTTTAACATGGCCTTTTTATAACTTCATTTTAATCGTAATTTAACTTAATCCTGATACTCTGTATGTTCAATTTCCTCATAATAACTATTCATGGTGGCTCTAAAATCGGTACTGACCCCTACTCTCCTTTCTGTTTCTTTTTCCGGTTTCTTTGTGAGCTTCATGATGCTCAAACAATGATGGATGGATTAAAAGGCAGAAGTCTACGTGACCATCATCATCATCAAGCCCTTCCGTGAGAATCCTAAATCCAAAGAGGACTGTTTCATTTATGTTAGGTAGATTGCCCAGAGGGGACTGGTCAGGTGGTCTCATGGTCTGGAATCCCTACAGATTTTATTTTTCTCCAGCCGTCTGGAGTTTTTTTGTTTTTTCTGTCCCCCCTGGCCATTGAACCTTACTCTTATTCGATGTTAATGTTGATTTATTTTGTTTTCTTATTGTGTCTTTCATTTTTCTATTCTTTAATATGTAAAGCACTTTGAGCTACTGTTTGTATGAAAATGTGCTATAGAAATAAATGTTGTTGTTGTTGTTGTAGTTTAGAGCTTCGGTTTAAAAGTTATATTTTTACTTTTACCATCTTTTTCCAATGTCATGTTTATTTTGAGGATTGTTCCACTATTTTGTGGGTTGCAGTGTCTGTTTCCATTTTAGATTTCCCATTAAGCACCGGGGCCGTGCCGCTTGTGACATCACCGACACTTTGGTGTAACGATTACCATAAAATATTCACTTGTATCTGAGATTGAACCATTCTTTGCGTTCTGCTTACTTTGAACTTTGATTACTTGCATTTTGAAACAAAGCTCTGCCCCTTGACTACGATTTTTAGATTTACGAATTAGCTTTGCTGTTTTTCTCTTTTTCACTTTTGGTTTTGACCCTGGCTTTGCCCTTTGACTCTGGTCTTTCTTCTGATTCCCACTCTTTAATGATTTGGACCGACCACCGATTTTCCAGTCAGAGCATCTGGTTAGCTTGAGTTGGATTCTGGCCTGTCATGTGGTAAAAGTTTGGAGGCCTCACACCACTTTTGGGTGCTACATGCATAACAAAACCTTTTTATAGTCTGCTTTCTAGATTAATGTTCCTGGTTTCTGGCTTTGAATTTTCCACTATGTATTAGTTTAGTTTTTTGGACTCTGTGACGAGTAGGGGGTGTTGTGGCACTCGAAACCCCAAACCCAATCTCACAAACACAAATAAATGATTCATTATGCAGATACCTTCACAAACGCAGCTCAGGCACGATTCCTCCTTTTCTCTCTTCCTTCCTCAGTTTCTTTTTCTCCTTTCACTCCTCCAGGTGACTGTCGTCCAGCTCCTCTCCCAACTCCGACTCCCATTGTACTGAAGCAGAGCTGCTTCCTTTATCCAGGACCTGGGAGTATCTCCAGTGCCACAACACTATCCCTCAGAAACATAAAGCAGGGAGCATGAGTCACTTCAGCGCCCCCTGGCAGCACCCAGAGAATCCAACAGAGGTGCCTAACAGGACTACAGTACCCAGCATGCCCTGTGGGTATCCGTAGAGGTACAGTAATCCAGGGTCGCTGCCATGTAGTGTTTCTGGGGTATAAATAACCCAAAGAAGTTACCTCCCCCTGTCCCTCCATTGTATTGCCATCCTGACTGGTTAGTGATCCGTTATCAAGTCCTTATGGGATGCCGGCATATCCATTCCTGTCCATCTCCTGGCTGCACTTGGCTGGCCTCATGTCCAGTTAAGGAGTCAGGAACCAACCCAGCCAGGACGCCAATCCATATCTGCCATCCATTTACACTCCAGCTGAAGAAAAAAAAAGTTTGTGTTTATTTTACATGTGCCTCCCGTGTCAATCTGTGTCGGGTCGGGCGCTATATAGCGCTTATCTTACGGAGCGTATACTGTGTACTATAGCATTGTGACTACGTGTGTTGTAACGTGTGAGTCCCTGTCTTGCACCCCAAAACACAAAGCCGAGTCTCAGTACTTTAGCGACACCAGCTTTATTCAACTTGAAACAGGAACAGCGCGGTTATTTATTGTAGCGGGATCTGCCGCTCTCCTATACACAGGCACAGCAGTCAGGCAGGGTCAAGGCCAGATTAGTGGCCAAGTGATACTGTGCCCTGCGTTTATAATGTTCCTTGCATCGCCCATCGACGGCAGGCGCTTATAGCAGGATCGTGATGTTTTCAGATTCACTTTTGCGATGAACAGCTACAGCGCTGGGAGTCTGCGGTTGCTTTGGGACACTCGCATGTCGTCCCGTTGTGGGAAGTCCCAAAAGAGTTTAGAAACCTTACAGTGCGTAAAGCATTTCTTTTTATTTTGTGTCCAAGTGTAGCGACTCTTCAGGCAAAAGCAACTGTCATTCGATAGGTTTCTTGTTAAAGTCGCAAAAAAAGAAAAAGATTCCAGTGAGCCGACAGAAAGCAGGGATTCTGTTAGTTAGAGTGAAGATTTTGTATTAATCATTTTTATATAAATATTTGTGGGTTGTGAAACGAATTATCTGAAATTTGCTTTGATATATGAGTGCTTTGGTTCCGGAACGAATTATGCTCGCAAACCGAGGTTTCACTGTGTATATTATTAAAAAAAAATGAATATAATATTATTAGTGAGATGGCTGAGCTTGGTTTGATGACACTCATTTTTCAATGTTTGGTGCCATTTTTGTCATCAGCAATCTTAAATCGCCACATTCCACTATTGGCAATATGTTGCTTTTCTTTGTTAATAGAAGGGAGCCTTGTAGATCGTCTAATTTATGTCGCCATCAGGGAAAAGTTGTGTTTCTTCCCAATGAAGAGGACAATCCACGAGAATTAAAAGTGTTGTTTGGTGAAAGTGAAATCCCGCGAGAGAAAAATTTCAAGCCCCGTGAGACGAGACTTTGCGTAAAGAGATTTAGAAAACTCCTGCCAACATCTAAAACATTTACAACCATGCACACGGTTCAATTATTTGTCATTTGTGTGAATGCTATTGACAGATGCAGTTCGTGTAGAGGGAAAGAATCGATATTCACTCACCGGCAGTTATACGTTGCGTTGTCACGATGTAATTCCAAACACGGAATCAAAACTCAATGTGATATTGACGAAAAGGTAAAAGCGAAAAGAGATCAAATATATGGACATGGGTGATATGACAGAAGTATGGAGATATTGTTTGGAATTAAACTTTAAATCGGAGACTTGTAGATTGTCCAATTCGTGTTGCCATCACGGTAAATTTGTGTTTCTTCCCAATGAAGAGGCCTATCTGTGAGAATGAAAAGATTTGTTGTTTGGTGAAAGTGAAATCCACATACGCAAGTGGCAGAGAAATGAAGTTGCTGGCGTGTAGCGCAGGCCGGGTGGGTTGGCAAGTGAAGCGAGCAGGGGGCGAAGCCCCCTAGTTTTTAATAAGTAGGTCCACGTAAGTTTTCCTTTGAATGTGATCTGTAGGTACCGCACTGTAATTTTAGGTTTACGCCCGCTCTGAAGGAATTCCGAAACAATCTGGTATTGATAAAAAAACGTATTTATAATAATGTTCAATGGTCCTTCATCGATTCAGTCCTCTGCATGTGCGTTAATCTCGTAAGGACTTACATGATCTGAGAATTCATGACTTGTGCAAACTTGTAAATATAATGCGCCGATACCTACTTTTTAATACTGACGGGTTTTTCTTAATGGACATTTAGAATAATTGGTGGAAACATTTCACAACCTTTAAGTATTTGCGCCCCGAGTTTTCATAACAGTTTTAATCGCGCCCCCCCTAAAGTTTTTTTGAAAGGATCCCACTAATACCAATTTGTTCTTTTTTAATTAATGATATATCATAGATGCATATTTTATTATACCTACTTAACTTTTATCGACATTTATCTAACTTATCTATTTATTTTTCTAGTATCAGAATGTAGTTTAAGTTAATTTTTTGGTTTCAATAGATGTTTTTTTCATATTTTCGATTCTTGTTTTCTTTTTTTCACATCTTTGAGCCCCGCTTTTTGTTACTTCGCGCCTCCCTAGGGGGGCCAGCCTCACAGTTTGAGAACCACTGCCTTAAAGATAAGGTGAGTCATCCGGGAGGAGCTTAGAGTAGAGCCAGCTTCTCCGCATTGAGAGGAGTCAGATGAGGTGGCTCGGGCGTCTGATCAGAATGCCTCCCTGGTGAAGGCACGTCTAACCGGGAGGAGGCCCCAGGGAAGACACAGGACACGCTGGAAGGACTATGTCTCTCGGCTGGCCTGGGAACACCTCAGGAGCTAGAAGAAGTGGCCAGGGAGAGGGAAGTCTGGGCATCTCTGCTCAAGATGCTGCCCCCGCGACCCGACCTCGGATAAGCGGAAGAGGATGGATGGAACACAATGCTTCTGTTTCCTCTGTCTCTGGCACCCCCCTGCATTGTGATTCATTCATTTATTTTTTTAGGTGTAAGACAGAGGCCACACAATCATTTATCTCCCTCTCCTGTTTATTTATTTCTCTGACTGTAACATAAACTGCAAAAAGGGTCTCAGCATTTGGATACCCTCACAGCGGCCATTACAGAACTCTTTTCATTTTAAAGAAACTCATAAAGTTTTAAACAAAAAACACCTGCAACATAAAATGCAAATAGGGATACCCTGAAACACAAAATATGTCAGTCAGTCAGTCATTGTACAACCCGCTATATCCTAACATAGGGTGACGGGGGGTCTGCTGGAGCCAATGCCAGCCAACACAGGGTGCAAGGCAGTATCAAACCCCGGGCAGGGCGCCAGCCCACCGCAGGACACACACACACACACCAAGCACAATTTAGGATCACCAATGCACCTGCATGTCTTTGGACTTTGGGAGGAAACCCACGCAGACACGGGGAGAACATGCAAAGAAGCAAACCCAGGTCTCCTTACTGCGAGGCAACAGCTCTACCACTGCGCCACTGTGCCACCCACAAAATATCCATTCATCCATCCATCCTCTTCTGTTTATTCGAGGTCGGGTCGCGGGGGCAGCAGCTTGAGCAGAGAGGCCCAGACTTCCCTCTCCCCGGCCACTTCTTCCAGCTCTTCCGGCAGAATCCCAAGGCGCTCCCAGGCCAGCCGGGAGACATAGTCCCTCCAACGTGTCCTGGGTCTTCCCCGGGGCCTCCTCCCGGTTAGACGTGTTACCAGGGAGGCGTCCAGGAGTCATCCTGATCAGATGCCCGAGCCACCTCATCTGACTCCTCTCGATGCGGAGGAGCAGCGGCTCTACTCTGAGTCCCTCCCGGATGACTGAGCTTCTCACCTTATCTTTAAGGGAAAGCCCAGACACCCTGCGGAGGAAACTCATTTCAGCCGCTTGTATTCGCGATCTCGTTCTTTTGGTCACTACCCACAGCTCATGACCATAGGTGAGGGTAGGAGCGTAGATCAACCGGTAAATTGAGAGCTTTGCCTTATGGCTCAGCTCCTTTTTCACCACGACAGACCGATGCAGAGCCCGCATCACTGCGGATGCCGCACTGATCCACTTGTCGATCTCATGCTCCATTCTTCCCTCACTCGTGAACAAGACCCCGAGATACTTGAACTCCTCCACTTGGGGCAGGATCTCGCCTCCAACCCTGAAGGGGCACTGCATCCTTTTCCGGCTGAGTACCATAGTCTCAGATTTGGAGGTGCTAATTCTCAATTAAATAATAAAAAAAGAAAATGAAGCACTATGTGGAGAAAAAAACAAAAGAAAAAAAAAACTGTCACCTCACAGAACTGAGGGTGCGTCCAATCTAACCTGTTATTCCTTTCTTTTGGAAAGTTCCATTGACATGGTAGGGGTATTGGTTTTAATTACCTCTCAGTTCTGCAATGGCACAGTTTCCCAGTAAAATAAAACATGAAACTTAAAGAAAACATCCCTGGGCTTTTCTTGTTAGCCCCCTTACAATGTATGGAAGCTTTGAACCACAGGTCAGGTCAGGTTGGGGAGTCTGCACGGGTACAGCACGTTGCCACACTCAACACACGATGAAACACCTCAGGATCCTGGTTGGCAACCCCCCAGGCAGACACACAGTCCAGTCCCACCCTCCGGAAATGACCCTCTATCTGCTGCAGCCAGGTGTTACGTGGGCGCCCCCTTGGCCAGGTCCTGCTGCTCAGGTCCTCAATAATGGGGAAACCCGTGTGCCACATGGCCATAGTGCCGTAACTGACGCTCCCTCAGAGTGCAGGTAATGCGTCTCATTCGGGACTCCATGAGCAACACAAAGTCAAACCAGTGGGACACAAGGATTCTTTGAAGAGACACAGTACCAAAGGAGTCCGGTCTTCATCTCAGGTCACTGGGTAGCTGTAATAAGAATATAAGTTTAATGAAACTGTGCTCTGTACAATAATTATTGTATAAATCCACTCACATGTACAGGCCAGGCCAAAGTTAGCACACAGAGGCTCTCAGCATTTAGAACTGCTAGGCAAGCATTTGAAGAGAGATGGGGACAACTACGAAAATGGGCATTGGACTATTTCTGTATGTTAGAGATGAAGTGGAATCCTCTCTTTCCCTTGTTTGGAACCCAGGTCAGGGCCTGCACGTGGAGAAAACAGTATAAAAGCAGCCAAACACCCCGAACCCGATGGACGTGATACCGTCATCCATCCTGAAAAGCCTTCCAGCGCAGCGACTAAAAATGGCAGACTGTATAGATCAAGATCCCACCCTGGTATTGTCTTTCTATTGGCTTCCCATCTGTAATGCCATGTAAATCGTCAGTAAAGAAAGATAAGTTATTTTCTCTTATGTGATTTTTACCGTCGTATCACTATGGGATGGAAATCGCCTTTTAATATCATATCTATATAGTTTTCGGTTACTTAAAACGCCGGAATTACAAAACAACTTATTCCAACTAGGGAGCTAGCAACCCCTATCGGAAACAATAGCGTCCATGTCTCACAACCATATAGCAAGACAGGAAGCACCATGTTGGGATCAGAGCTTAAAATAGCAGCCTGACATCCCGATTATACTGAATGTGGGATGTGGGTGGAGCTGTCAGTGTTTGGGGGTGGAGTTTTGAATATAGAGGTAGTTATGGCGTGGTTGGTTTTGTTGTTGACGGCGTGGTGGGGCTCTCGTTTTGGTCTCTGTTAAGTTAAAAAAGGCACCTTAAAAGAAAGAGATAATAAAGACAACCATTGAGCAGTCAAGCCTTGTGTGTCACTCCCTGCTGTAAATTAGGAGAAGGGAACTCAGGGACAGGGTTCTACCCCAAAGCACGTTGCTCTGGCCCTGGAGCTTCTACTTGACTTGATGTTTTCTTGAAGGAAACAAGCGGATAGGACTGGCGAGCTTTGTTGGGCTGAATGGCCTGTTCTCGTCTAGATTGTTCTAATGTTCTAATGTTCACACCACTGGACACGAAGAAGGAGAAGCTAACCTGCGTCACCCCGACCACGGTCCGGAGACAGGCAGGAAAGGTAACAACCAGGACTCTGAAGACTTGGACCTTCATCCTTTTGTAGAGATATCAGGAGCGCCACACACCCCTTTCCAGCAACCTCATGACACCCCATGCTCTCCCAATCCGTCTACTGACTTCATAGGAAGAGTCACCAGAGACATGAATGTCACTGCTGAGGTAACTAAACCTCTCGATGGGGACGACACTTTCTCCACAGACGGACACACTGCTGGTGGCCGTGCCCAAGAGGTCATTAAAGGTCTGACTCTTGGTTTTTATCAGGACACTCAGACTCCTCACCCCAATCAGAGCCTCCATTGACTCTGTGAAGATCACAGCGTCGTCAGCAAAGTCAAGATCTGTGAATCTTTCTTAACCAACAGATGACCCACAGCCGCTGGACCCCACGACCCTGCCCAAAAACCAGTCCATAGAAGCATTGAACAGAGTGGGAGCAATAACAGACCCCCGAAGAAACCCCCGAATCAACTGGGAAAAACTCGGTACCAGTGTACAGGCCAGCCATAACATCCAGTAACTTTACATACGTATAAGATGCTTTCACTTGTATACGAGATAAAGGTTATCCCATAATTTGTTTCACTGTGTGGTTTAGAGCTGCTTTAACAATGCAATTAAAATAAGAAAAAACTATACGTACTGGATGGCCATAAGAGGAAGACTAATTAACCTCCATTTCACTTACTTCAGGTCATATGAGTATTACGTTTCAAGTAAAGTAGTAATGTCAGGGGTGTATTTTGCACAATGTGATGACTCACTACACAGAGCTGACATGAATTTCACCGATTAACTGTTTCACTCACTCACGTTATCAGTGATTCTCCGTCACACACTCTTCCTTTTCTTGGTGCCTCCTCTTTAGGGTGGTAGGCTGGTAATCTTCATGTGTTGCCCTCTTGTCTCTCAGACTTGTCTGCGCAGTGCTCAGCCCCTAAGGGCTTGTACATTTTGCTGTGAACGCACTGTCAGGTACGCGCACGCCTTGGGGACATCGTCAAGGTGCCAGTGAGATAGTCAATGCCATCCCAGGTGGAGAGGGGGGTGTGGTCACTAACTCCGCCTCATTTCCCATCCACAGTTCAGGTTCTCCACTGAAAAGCCCTGCCCCTTCTGGGACTGCACTATAAAACTCTCATAGCCAGCAGAAGTAAACGACCAGACGTGCAGGAGGATGGAAAGACCCTCCAGCACTTCTTTCATTTCAATCCGCTGATGCCAACCGCTTTGCACCCGGGAGTGCATTTTGCTTTCTCCTTTTCATCTGATCGATATGAAACAGGAATTGCCAGCTGGTACCCCGACACTTGTCTGGCTAGCGATTGTTTAGGATAGAAGAACATGAGAAATTTGACAAAGGAGAGGAGACCATTCAGTCCATCGACCCCATTTGTTTAGCTAATGGCTAGGTGGTCTCATCCAGAGTTTTCTTAAAGGTTCTCAAGGTTTCCGCTTGAACTCCACTCGTTTCTCCCCTTACACTATCATTCCATGTCAGTCTATCCAGGATTGCCTGAGCCCTTTGCATTCTGGCATTTCGGCACCAGGTAATCTGAAAGTCGGAATTTATTTTGCGATTCTGGATTATCTAATCTCTCTTTCTGGAACAGAACTCAGGGATGGAGCCCTGGTTGAATCCTAACATTGGTTAAGTTGAGCAAGCAGAATCCTTTCAATTAAACACTCAGTCCTGTGCTCATGGACACCTAGTGGACGTTAAGGAGAAGCGCATTTAATGCAAGAAGCTCTTCTTCACACACACACACACACACACACACAAAGCGTTGGGAATGCTATGCCACTTTCTTAGATTTTTTTCAGTTTACTGTAAAAATGCTCAGTAATGGATGCCCTTTGCTCCAGCAGGAGGACTGCCAGGTAGAGTCCATTTGCCCCCCCCATGACTTTTCACAACAGCACATCTGCAACTGGACAGGCCAGCTTTCTTTTCTGATTCCAGCACAACACATGAGCTTTGGTTTTATTCTTAGCACCAACGTGTTCAAACAACTTTGAAGCATTTCAAAGTGGCCACTCAGTACTATGAGCTTTTTATTTTTTTCTTCTTCACTTTTTTGGCATCGCAACTTGGAACAACATCCAGGGTTAGTGCCAAGTTTTCTTAACTTTTTGTCTCTCTTTTTTTTTTTAACTGACATGACTTTAAACAATCCTAGTAAATCCATCAATATGGACTCTTCCTTGATTACTGCTGGGAAGTCAGTGTAGCTCTGCCAAGCACTTCAGTGAGAACATATTTGACTTTATAAACTTGAAAACACAAACACAACAAACAGGAAAACAACAGGAGTTACTCCGGCAAGGTCATTGTCATTGCGTGGCCCCACTTTAGTCGAGCCCAGAGGGCCTAAGACGATTCGCCAAGCAACACTGTGGTTTGTTTCGTGTCAAACAGTTTCTTCATCAGATGATGAACCTTGATTCCATCTTGAAGGATTCAGAAATGCTCCACAGTTTCTGTCGTTGCCTTTCTAACAAATTAGTATGGATCAGCCCCCGAGATCATACAGTGCATTCAGAAAATATTCAGGCCACTTCACATTCTGTAAAATTTATTGTGTGGTGAGATTTAACTTTAAACTAGCTGTGCTACCCATCGAAGTAATCATGATAGCCCCCAGTGTTAAAGTTTACAGTACGCCATGCACTGCATAAGTCTCTGTTATGGACCATTTGGAATGGCATTCATAAAAGCAGTGTTAATGTTTGTGGTGCACCATCTATTGGAATGACAAATGCAATGGATATGTCTATGTTATATGCCATTTGGTTTTAGATTTATAAAATCAGTGTCCATTTGTTGGAATGGCAAATGAAATGCAATTTATTACTACAAATGTTTGTGTTGCGCCATCTGTTGGATTGACAAACACAGTGCCTATGTCTCTGTTATAAGCCATTTGGTATGGGGTTCATAAAAGCAATGTTAATGTTTATGATGCACCATCTGTTGGAATTATAAATTCAATGGATATGTGTCTGTTATATGCCATTTGGTATGGGATTCATAAAAGCAATGTTAATGTTTGTGAAGTGCCTTCTGTTTGAATGTCAAATGTAATGCAGTTTATTACTGCAAATGTTTATGAGGCACCATCTGTTGACATGGCAAATGCAATGAATGTCTCTCTGTTATATGCCATTTGGTATAGGATTCATAAAAGCAATGATAATATTTGTGATGTGCCATCTGTTTGAATGTCAAATGCAATGCAGTTTATTACTACAAAAGTTTGTGATGCACCTTCTATTGGAATAACAAATGCAATGCATATGCCTCTGTTATAGGCCATTTGGTATGGGGTTCATAAAAGCAATGTTAATGTTTATGATGCACCATCTGTTGGAATGACAAATTCAATGCATATGTGTCTGTTATATGCCATTTGGTATGGGATTCATAAAAGCAATGTTAATGTTTGTGAAGTGCCATCTGTTTGAATGTCAAATGTAATCAATCAATCAATCAATCAACATTTATTTATATAGCACATATTCATACAAAAAAATGTAGCTCAAAGTGCTTTACAAAATGAATAGAAAAATAGAAGACACAATAAAAGATAAACATAAGTCAACATTAATTAACATAGAATAAGAGTAAGGTCCGATGGCCAGGGTGGACAGAAAAACAAAAAAAACTCCAAAGGCTGGAGAAAAAAATAAAATCTGTAGGGGTTCCAGACCAAGAGACCGCCCAGTCCCCTCTGCAATGCATTTATTTATTACTGCAAATGTTTATGATGCGACATCTATTGGAATGGATGTCTCTCTGTTATATGCCATTTGGTATAGGATTCATAAAAGCAATGATAATATTTGTGATGTGCCATCTGTTTGAATGTCAAATGCAATGCAGTTTATTACTACAAAAGTTTGTGATGCTCCTTCTGTTGGAATGACAAACGCAATGCATATGTCTCTGCCATAGGCCATTTGGTACAGGGTTCATAAAAGCAGTATTAATGTTTGTGATGCGCCATCTGTTGGAATAACAAATGCAATGCATATGCCTCTGTTATATGCCTTTGGTATGGGATTCCTAAAAGCATTGTTACTGTTTACTATGCATCATCTGTTTGAATGACAAATGAAATGCAGTTTATTACTACACATGTTTGTGATGCACTATCTTTTGGAATGACAAATGCCTCTGTTATATGCCATTTGGTATTTGGCTGTTTTTAAGCCCACGCACATGCATTTCAACATGCCCCTCATGACACGAAGCATCAGGGCAATCAGACTCAAAATTCCAGATAGGAAGATGCCTCCATCACCTGACCCATAAACTTGTAAAAATAAACTTAAGCAGATCAAAACATTTTTATCTCCAATTAAATCATAAACTGTAAGTAATCCTTATTTTCCTTAGAGTAGTTTATGAATCGTGAAATCTTTATTTTTTTCAGCTCATCTAATACAGGCTATTGCGAAACAAAGACACAATTGCTATCTTTGTAGAATCTGATGCTTGAGGGCACAAACGTTTATATTAAACATGATTTAAATGGGATTTTTCTTTTGTGCTCTGTAAAAATTGCATCATTATTTTTCTAGTTGCTGTCTCTTGCACTTTTGACAGATGCATATTGCACCCCTACTCTCCTTTCTTATAGAATTATACATATTTTTTCCAAATTCAGAAGATCAGTTGTTTCAATATCGATTTGCCTTTGATGCTAGTTGGCAGCTCTAAATTGTGCCCTGCAGTGCACTGGCACCCCATCCAGCGTTGCTTCCTTCTTTTCCACTGATGGTGCCTGTTTTAACCAGGGTTCCTTCCCTGGCTTATGTTTAAGCTTCTTTTTCATTTCTTTTTTGTTTACACGTTATTTTGTAATTATCACTGTGATTTAATTTTAGTCTAATTACATATTTTATGTCAATTTTATTTGTATTTATTTACTATTTAGTTTCTATATGAATAATCTTATTTTGTAACAGATGGAGCATCACAAATATTAACACTGCTTTTATGAATCCTACACCAAATGGCATATAACAGAGACATATACATTGCATTTGTCATTCCAACAGATGGCACATCACAAACATTAACTCTGTTATGTTGAATTTAATTAATTAATTTATTTATGTATTTATTATTTAGTGTCTATAACTAATTTTGCAATGTTTTATTAGTGAACCCCCAAGAGGAGTGGGGCCGCCAGTCAGATCACTAAATTGGTGGCTGGGAAGTGGAGTCCCAGTGGTGCATAGAATGCACTTTGGTGTTATTGTCATTGGATTTTCTGTTCTGTTTATTCATTTTTAGGTGTGTTCACATATAATGCGTGAAGCACCTACTGAGAAAGCTCCTGTCTGTCTGTCTGTCTGTCTGTCCGCATGAAACAACTCAGCCCCCTGTGGACCAATTTCGTTAAGAGATGTGGCAGACTTTTTCTTTAAAGAAATGTGCTGAAACAATTCAATTTTCATTCAGATATTGCAAACACATTGTGCTCTACTAAGTTTTAAAATTACAAACTTTCTCATTGAGAAGCAATGGAGGATTTGCAGACTTGCCCATCTTGAAACAGAGAAACATTCGGTGCAACTTTCACTAGCAATGAGTTTACTGTTTCTATTTTACCGGCTTTTGACGTTTTTCCACTTTTACTCATCTGGTACCAGCTCAGATGCCCAATGCAAGTCAGTCGGATGCCAGGCAGAGCGTGTGGGCACAAACAGCTCACACAACAGCACCCTCCTCCTGCTGCTTTGGGTAAGATAACTAATAGAGTACAAGAAAAGGCACATCTCTGGAAGTAAATGGAAGGGGAAAAAAATCGTGTAAGCGTAAATAAGACGGAATTGACTGAACAACATAATCTGCAGACTATCTTTGTAAAAAAATAACGTTATCAACCTACAGCTAAATGGTCAGATCAGGTCAGGTGGGAGAGCCTGCACTGGTACGGTGCGTTGCCACACCCACCACGTGACGAAACAGCTCAGGATCCTGGTTGGCAACCCCCCAGGCAGACACGTGGTCCAGTCCCACCCTCCAGAAATGACCCTCTATCTGCTGCAGCCAGGTGTTACAAGGGGGTCCCGTTGGTCTGGTCCAGCCGCTTGGGTCCTCAACAATGAGGATAACTGCGAGCCGGACCACCCTGGGGAATTGTGCCCCATGGCTGTTCTCACAATGCAGGTCATGTGCCTCATTTGGGACTCCATGAGCAACACAAAGTCAAACCAGCGGGACACAAGGATTCTCTGAAGAGGCACAGAACTGAAGGAGTCCAGTCTTCATCTCAGGTCACTGGTTAGTGTCCATGTCTCGCAAAAATATAGCAAAACAGGAAGCACCAGGGGCCTCATGCTTAACGGCGTGCGTAGAATTCACACTAAAACATGGCGTATGGACAAAAGCGGAAATGTGCGTACACACAAAAAAATCCAGATGCATAGATCTGTGCGAACGTCAACTTTCACGTTGTTCCGCTCCATAAATCCCGGTCAGAGTGAAAAGTAATGCACGTGCATGTGCCTGCTGCCCCGCCCCAGACTCCTCCCAGAATTACACCTCTTTGAATATGCAAATCAATATAAATAGCCCTTAAGCTCAGCGTTCTGTGAAAAGACAATGGTAAAAGCACTGGGGGAAATGAAAGAATTTCAGTGAATGCCAAGTGGAGGCAAAGAAAAACGTACTATTTGTTGGTTTAAACAGTGGTATAAACAAGAAAAGGAAGTTGATCGAGTCACATAGCGTGCTGGAGAAACTCAAAAGCTCAAGTTCACAAAATCGCACAGTGCCTGAAATAAAAAAGAAGTTGTCAGATATCAAAGTCACCGTGAAAAGGCGAATCATAGTCCACCGTCTGAGAGTCATGTGAAAGCTTATTAGGGTACAGAGAAAAAAAAAAGGCACACAGTGGAAAAAAGCAAGAAATGTCAACTTTAATCTCTAAATTTCCACTTTAATCACGTAGTTTATTTTGTCATTAAAGTAGAACATCATAAACTTCATTTTAAAATCGTTTAATTTACTAGTGTTTCAATCCCATCGTAACTAAAGTAGCACGTTAAATGTTTTGTTGTGTATTTGTTCTTCTGTGTGCTCTATGTGTGTGAATCACTACCTGCTTCTTAAACTGACTTTCTCTTCCTCCGACAGGACACAGAGTCCATTACATTCATGATATTACAGCTCTCTGAATAATTAAAATACTGAGATGTATACTTGATATCATTTTCATGATGATAGGAGCTAAGGCATGTTATTAAACATGGGAACACGGTAGTGTAGTGATTGTTCCTGCCTCCCGCAAGATGCTTGCTGTGCAGTGCGCGACCTTCGATGAAATAATTAGTTGCAGCAGTACTGACTCTTTCAAACGTAATAACCCCCAATTCCTCTCCTTACTTTTCTTTCTCCAGATACCCAATCGCCACACAATCAGCTCTGTAATAGACGTTAAGCCATTTGTAAGCTTAGAACGCCGATTCTTCAAAACTTTTAAGGGACATTGAAATATCTTCGTAGTACGTGTTTAATTATTCTATCCATCGATTCTTCCAGTGTCGCGTCAGCATCAGCAAGAATACAGCGGCAGGAACAATCCCTGAACTAACTAGCGCTGCAACACCATGTCTTCACATGTTTAATTATTAACAATAGACATTAGTTTAAACTGTATAATATAATAAACATGCTTTACTGCATTTCATTTTAAAAATGATATCAAAAGCTCCAAGAACATGGCGATTGGAATTCTAAATCGACTTAGAAGCCAGTCGTCATTATATGTAAATACACGCTTTATAAAGTGGTGCAGGCTTTACAATTTTATAACTGTAGTGCAAGTTTACAATGAGGTGATTGTACTTACAAGTACAGACAGTTCTACAAGGAGCACTTGACGGACTGATTGAGTGCGCAATGAGTTTTTAGAGCTCTTGGGATGAAACTGTTTTTAAGGTCATGAACCGATTCAGAGGTCCGGGAAAGGCTCTGAAGTGTTTGTCGTATGGAGGCAGTTCAAATAGACTGTGCACATGGCTGAGGCAGCGTATGCTTGATGCAGTATACCAATAATCCGATCAGCTGCTGTACAGCTGTGATTCCACACTCAGATACAGTGGGTTAAATACTCAGTGGTGCACTGGGAATAACAACACTAAAGCAGTGATGGTATTTAGAATAGTTTGAGGTGCTTTTGGTCTACTTCTCTGTGTCCAGCTCCTATTCAGAAACATTTTGTGTGACAAACATGCAAAAGAATAAGAAATCAGGAAGGGGGCAAATAGTTTTTCACACCACTGTATAAGTACAGACAGTTCTACAAGGAGCCTTGATTTAGAGCTATGAAACTAACCGCGAGGTCCGGGAAAGGCTCTGAAGTGTTTGTCGTATGGAGGCAGTTCAAATAGACTGTGCACATGGCTGAGGCAGCGTATGCTTGATGCAGTATACCAATAATCCGATCAGCTGCTGTACAGCTGTGATTCCACACTCAGATACAGTGGGTTAAATACTCAGTGGTGCACTGGGAATAACAACACTAAAGCAGTGATGGTATTTAGAATAGTTTGGCCATTCGGTGCACCATTATATGGTTGCAGGTTGATTACAATGAGATGCCTTAAACTAATAAATAATGTGCGGTTAGTTTCAGTGTATTTGTTAAAGCCGCACCAGGGATGTGAATCTAAAAACTAAAGTGAAACTACACAGGAACAGTAGCACTGCTTTGATGCTGGGTGCCGCCAGTTTGCAAAACCGAGTGTAGAACTAGATTACGGCAAGGATTGAGCTACTGTGAAAATATGTGTGGCTTTACACCAAGTTTAGTTTTTAAACATTGTGATGTGAGCGTGGAAACGGGCGTACGCAGCATTTTTGTGGAAAGTCTGAGGTCTAAGTTTATAACTAGTTTTAATTTCACAAAGACGTTTATCGTGTGGTGATTGGTTATGTGCAGAAAGAAAAAGGAATTATATGAACAGGAGGTTTACAGACAGACAGCACATATGCAATAAAAAGAAGCCAGCTCAGATGAACATCCATTGAATTCTGCGTTTGTGTCTCTGACCACCACATGACGAACCCAACATTTACACAATATTTCAGTTAAACCTGTGTGATACCTATTCATATAGCCAGTTTTTTGCAGCCTCATCACACCTGACATAAAGTTCTCTACACTGAATGTAGACCTGGGGACCCCTTAATGCAAGGGAGAAGCACTACAGCCACGCCACCGTGCTCCCGGTAGCCATATTTAATACATGCTTTAATGCATTTCATCATGAAAAAGATATCAAGTATTTATCTCAGTATTCTGAATGTTCATAGAGCAGGAATATAAAAACTGGGTTGGGAACACTTAATATAAAGCATTTAATGGGCTACATTAATTTATGATGGGGTTTGAGAAAATCTAGTAAATGAAACATTCATTTTAAGATGAAGTTTAGTTTGCGACATTCTACTGACAAAATAAACTACTAGAATAAAGTGGAAATGTCGACTTTAATCTCAACATTAATGGCGAGAATAAAGTGGAAATGTTGAGAATAAAGTCAACATGTCGACTTTAATCTCGACATTTAGATTTTTTTTTCACCTTGGCCCTAATACGCTTCTGTAGTAAGCAGAGGGTGATGGTGCAAGGTACCTCATCAGAAATGGCCGATGTTAAGTGTGGTGACCAGCAGGGGTCAGTCCTAGGGCCGCTGCTATTTTTAATATCTTTAAATGATTTAGATAGGAATATAAGTAACAAGCTGGTTAAGTTTGCAGATGATACCAAGATAGGTGGATTAGCAGATGATTTGGAATCCGTTATATCATTACAGAAGGACTTGGATAGCATACAGGCTTGGGCAAATTTGTGGCAGATGAAATTTAATGTCATAAAATGTAAAGAATTACACATAAGAAGTAAAAATATTAGGTTTGAATACACAATGGGCGGTCGGAAAATCGAGAGTCCACCTTATGAGCAGGATTTAGGAGTCGTAGTGGACTCTAAGCTATCGACTTCCAAGCAGCGTTCAGAAGCCATTAAGAAGACTAACAGAATGTCAGGTTATATAGCGCCTTGACGTTTGGAGTACAAGTCACAGGAGGTTCTGTTCAAGCTTTATAACACACTGGTGAGGCCTCATCTGGAGTCCTGTGTGCAGTTTGGGTTTCCAGGCTACAAAAAGGACATAGCAGCACTAGAGGTGGTCCAGAGAAGAACAACAGGGGATGAGTTAGGAGGAACGATTAAAAGAGCTGAGCCTTTACAGTTTAAACAAAAGAAGATTAAGAGGTGACATGATTGAAGTGTTTAAAATTATAAAGGGAATTAGTCCAGTGGATCGAGATGGTGACTTTACAAAGAGTTCATCAAGAACACGGAGACACAGTTGGAAACTTGTGAAGGGTAAATTTCACTGAAACATTAGGAAGTTTTTCTTCACATAGAAAGCACAGACACATGGAATAAGTGACCAAGTAGTGTGGCAGACAGTAGGACTTTAGGGACTTTCAAAACTCAATTTGATGTTTTTATGGAAGAAATAAGTGGACTGGTGAGCTTTGTTGTGCTGAATGGTCTGTTCTCATCTAGAATGTTTTTAATGTTCTAATTCCAGTAAGTTATTAAATAATTTGGTAAGGTTCCTGCTTTGTTTTCCTTACCTTTCTCTGTAGGGGGTGATCTCCAACCATTGATTTATATCAAGGTGACTGGGGCACATTTGTTTAAAACGAAGAATAACGATGATGGTTTCAATTGCATATGTTCGTACACAGGAATGAAACTCAAAATGTCAAAGAAGTAGTTGCATGCATAGAAAAAACAAATTAGAAAATGATAAGAATAATAATGAATAAATATTATACAAAACATAAGTAATGCAGACATAAGACAGATAAATAATTAGAAGTATAGTCCTTAAATATAGAATCAGAATATTACAGTTTATTGACAAACACAAGAATTATTGCATATTGCTGTTAAACCGAGGGAACACACTGGTCGCTCCTTGTTGGGGTTGCCCCTTGTAATATTTCCAAAGTCATAGAACTGAATCAAGTGTTCATTGGCACATCAAACAAGACAAAATGTAAACCGATGTAACCAAAGAAATAAACAAGAGGATTCAGTCTTCTCTTTGCTGCATCAAAATTCAGGTAGGAGCTCCACTAATCAGTCTGCTCTCTCCAGAATGAGACGAGCCAAAGATGGGCACTGGAAGGGGCGGAGTCAATTTGTCCTCCGTGGGTGGCATCTCAGGGCTATGGAAGAAGGAAATGTTACCGTCAGAGACAGCGCCCCCTCGTGTCCCGGAGTGAATGAAATATGTATATATATATATATATATGAATGTGCATGAAAATATAAATATAGAAGACAGGACACAAGACAGACAAGACAGACAAAAATGTAACACAGAAGCGGCTGGCTATTTAGAATTTTAATTTATCTTGGCACAGATAAACCGCTTTACAATACAAAAACTTTAAAGAAGATTTCTGATGTGGAGTTATTGTTCTTGTTCTATTTGTCTTTTCTACCTTTGTCTGGGGTGCGCTGAGATGCTGCCTGCCTGTTAGACTCCTCTGCAACTTCATAGGGAAAAGTGTTACTCTTTCTGTCACAAAAGTGTAGGTTCTAAAGGTCCCTACGTGAAGTAATGGCTGCTTCTCAGTCTGATTAGACTTGGCTCAGTCACTGGCATGGAGCTTGGCTTGACAGAGTGGATCTTAGCTACAGAAGTTCAGGGCATCCAGTCCCAAGGATCTAAGGAGAGTAGCCTCCAAGCCAAAGAAAGATGGTGAGCTTCTCACTTTGGAGAGAATGGGTGGCTTCTCACCCCAAAGAGAATAAATCATCAGCTTTCAGCTCTCTAATGAAGACAGAAGAGATGAATGCTCCGAGTTTTGAAGGAAGGCATAGCCTCTGGTGATTGGATCATGGTCGCTTCCAGTCATGGATCAGTGCCTGCTAATAGAAGACTTACACTGGGCATCACATTCAGCCAGAGTTCAGTTTGCGGTTACAAACCTGATATGAAAGTCCATCTGGACACCTTTAAGTCTGAAGGAGTCTCTGCACTCAACTCTGATGTACACCTTTGCTGTCAGATGAAGTACACAGCTGACCAAAATGTTGGGAGGGCAGCAATTTAGCCATTCACTCTGGAAAGCCAGCGGAGGTGCAAATGGGCTTGTGCCCATGTGAAATATGCTGCTATAACGGGCCTTGTGTACCCCTGAAAACTCAGTGCTTTGTGCTATCACAGGCTGGAAAGACTGCCTGTTGGGTTTGGGGGTCTGACTCCTGTGGTCCAAAATGAGGACAAATGAAGTTCTATCTATCTATCTATCTATCTATCTATCTATCTTGCCAACTATACTAAAATTAATATCTATCTATATATCTATTATATAGAGCCTTGCCAACTATACTAAAATTAATATCTATCTATATATCTATTATATAGAGCATTTTCTATCTATCTATCTATCTATCTATCTATTATATAGAGCATTTCCTATCTATCTATCTATCTATTATATAGAGCATTTCTATCTATTATATAGAGCATTTCCTATCATATCTATCTATCTATCTATCTATCTATCTATCTATCTATCTATATCTATCTATCTATCTATCTACTCCTTTTGTTGTGCTTCATTGTGACAGGAGAACCTAACACTCCTTTCCTGAGCCTCCTTTAACTCCGCTACATGAAGTGATGACACTCACGACCCAACTTTTCTCAATTTTTCAAAAAATAACAAATGCTTAATTCTTTATCAGCTGTCATCCATGCACAAATTCCACAAAGTCTGTCAAGCAGCAGACTCTGTCCCACTTCTGGCCCCTCTTTTCTTGCCCTGTTTGCCCCTTAGCCTGCACACCTAGTTGTGTTGCCTAGCAACAATCACCATACATAAGTCGGGTGAGCCCAGAGGGCAGCAGCAAATAAAGAGGAGCCTCGTCTTCTGATGTTGCTCTAGCAGGCTTTGGTTCAACACAAGCTTGTAATGCAAAAAGTAGGAACCAAAAGTAAGTGAATAGAAAGGTGGGAGTAGCCTGGGTAGCCAAGACTGCCATCAATGGGTAAGCCACAGTGCAAAGCATAGAGTTTCATTGTTGGCAACTGAGTCGTAGTGTAACTCTGATTACTTGACTTCACCCTGGCAGCAGAAATTTAGGTTTACAGGATCATTACAGAGTAAAGTGAAATCCTGACTTGCAAGTGTTTGTGGGAAGACATGTCACAGTGGCATTAGAAAGTTGGCATGTTTGTGTAGTTTGTATGTGCACCTACTGGGACAAGTGGGTGGTAGAAGGTGTGTCGCGAGTGACATGGGGGCACATTTAGGCTTTGGTGTGTCGAGTATATGCCAGGAGAGAGAATGAAAGTGATGAACTAGAGAGTGTGATCCACAGACGGGACTAATGAGCAGTACTGCATACTGGTGGGGGAGCAGTGGGGAGCACGGGGCATTGCTAGCACACCACCATTGTGTCTTTAAAGAAGACAAGCTCAACAGCTGGGAGGTATTGTGCATTCTAGGCAGGCGGCATTTAATACCCAAGTGTGACACGGTAAGGAGAAGTTGCAGTCAGTTGTCTGAGTCTGAGTCTCGCCGTTAACCTCACACTCTTCATCGTCTTCTTCTCCTAACACATAACTTACAGAAGGCCGCAGCACTTCAGCCGATAAACACATCACATCAACAGAAGGTCTTCCTCTCGCCAGCTCTTACAATGTTTTAAGTATCCTCTGCAGCCAATAACCCAACCTCACCCACAGGCTTTCATGCTGCCAAGTTTGCACCACCGCTGCATTCAGTGGTCCAGTCTCCTTTCCTGAACACCACTCAGGTGAAACCTCTCCTGAACTCTCTCTCTCTGGGCCCTCACACATCTTCATACTAACCGGGACCTCGCTCTCACCACCAGGGTGTTGGCATGAACGTGTGTGTGTGGCCCATTAGGCCTCTCACGCTCGTCTCCACCCACACTGCAGCCTCCTTCACCTGACATACCACATCCTTCCACAGAGGTAAGTAGAAAGCTTGGGTAAACTAACACACTGGCACTTGTCTGGCCCAACATCATGGTCTTACCTGAGCCTATTAATAAATTGTGGAATGATGGCCAGTTGGCAGTGCAGAAGAGGAAAATAAAAGTTAAATCAAGGAGCAGCCATGGGGGACCACAATCAATTATAACAGAGAAAGTCAGACACACTGACGGTCCTGGAGACCTCAGCCAACTCCCTGCCCACCCCCTCCTGGTCATTCCATAGCAGAGTCTTTGCTTGTCTGTCCAGTCTGATGACAGAATCTTTCCATTCAATGATTCCAAGGCTCCCAGTATGGTGATGGACACAAGCCTGCTGCCATGTAGCTGCTGCAGTTTGACCTCTCATTGTCCACTGAAAGTGCCAGCTTAGCAGCTTGTAGGCAGTAGGCCTCACCTGTCAAACTGGGCTTGTGCCGTATATTGGAGAGAACAAAACCTTCTCTGTGACCAAAGACTCGATCCAAATAAAATTCAATGTGAATTCACGTGAAGTAGTTGTTGCTATTTCAGTAACAACCTGGGCACACATTCTGCTCAGTCAGCACCATTGTAGCGGTAAGCGCCTGCCACTGCAGAGGCTATGCTGAGCAGGGGGGCCCAACGAAAAAGCTTGCAGGCATTTCTGTTTTATGTACTTGTTAAAATATTGGCTCAGCTTCTGCATGCGGGTTGATGGTTGATAGAGCTGTGTGCAAGTCTCCTCACGTCCTCAGCCTTACCTGATGTGAAGTGAAGGCTTTAATGAATAGGATTAGGGGAAAGAGGCGAAAAGGGTTTGGAAATGATGAGGAGCTGAAGGGTCTTGTCTCAACAACTGTAGGGGGGACAGTTTACGCTTCTGCAAAAGTAATCATTTTAATCTAACTTACATAGAAACTTTCCTATTCAACATTACATAAAAACTGACAAGAATGCATAAGTTTGGGCCAAAGTACATCACTGCCCCAGGGGCTTGGGGCAAAAGTTTAATGCTGAGTGAAGAATATAAATATGGGACAAAAAACAAATCTTGAATACCCATTTGAAAAGAGCTCATTGCCCCCACAGCTTTGTTTCAAAATTAAGCAAACTTTTGAGTTAATCTATATAATAGATAGATAGATAGATAGATAGATAGATATAAAAGGCACTATATAATAGATAGATAGATATGAAAGGCACTATATAATAGATAGATAGATAGATAGATAGATAGATAGATAGATAGATAGATAGATAGATAGATAGATAGATAGATAGATAGATAGATATGAAAGGCACTATATAATAGATAGATATGAAAGGCACTATATAATAGATAGATAGTTTTTCACACCACTGTATTTTTCTATTTGCCCCCTTCCTGATTTCTTATTCTTTTACATGTTTGTCACACAAAATGTTTCTGATCAAACACATGTAACCATTAGTCAAATATAACACAAGTAAAAACAAAATGCAGTTTTTAAATGATGGTTTTTATTATTTAGGGAGAAAAAAAAATCCAAACCTACTGTGTGAAAAAGTAATTGCCCCCTGAACCTAATAACTGGTTGGGCCACCCTTAGCAGCAATAACTGCAATCAAGCCTTTGCGATAACTTGCAATGAGTCTTTTACAGCGCTCTGGAGGAATTTTGGCCCACTCATCTTTGCAGAATTGTTGTAATTCAGCTTTATTTGAGGCTTTTCTAGCATGAACTGCCTTTTTAAGGTCATGCCATAGCATCTCAATTGGATTCAGGTCAGGACTTTGACTAGGCCACTCCAAAGTCTTCATTTTGTTTTTCTTCAGCCATTCAGAGGTGGATTTGCTGGTGTGTTTTGGGTCATTGTCCTGTTGCAGCACCCAAGATCGCTTCAGCTTGAGTTGACGAACAGATGGCCGGACATTCTCCTTCAGGATTTTTGGTAGACAGTAGAATTCATGGTTCCATCTATCACAGCAAGCCTTCCAGGTCCTGAAGCAGCAAAACAACCCCAGACCATCACACTACCACCACCATATTTTACTGTTGGTATGATGTTCTTTTTCTGAAATGCTGTGTTCCTTTTAAGCCAGATGTAACAGGACATTTGCCTTCCAAAAAGTTCAACTTTTGTCTCATCAGTCCACAAGGTATTTTCCGAAAAGTCTTGGCAATCATTGAGATGTTTCTTAGCAAAATTGAGACGAGCCCTAATGTTCTTTTGCTTAACAGTGGTTTGCGTCTTGGAAATCTGCCATGCAGGCCGTTTTTGCCCAGTCTCTTTCTTATGGTGGAGTCGTGAACACTGACCTTAATTGAGGCAAGTGAGGCCTGCAGTTCTTTAGACGTTGTCCTGGGGTCTTTGTGACCTCTTGGATGAGTCGTCTCTCTCTCTTGGGGTAATTTTGGTCGGCCGGCCACTCCTGGGAAGGTTCACCACTGTTCCATGTTTTTGCCATTTGTGGATAATGGCTCTCACTGTGGTTCGCTGGAGTCCCAAAGCTTTAGAAATGGTTTTATAACCTTTACCAGACTGATAGATCTCAATTACTTCTGTTCTCATTTGTTCCTGAATTTCTTTGGATCTTGGCATGATGTCTAGCTTTTGAGGTGCTTTTGGTCTACTTCTCTGTGTCAGGCAGCTCCTATTTAAGTGATTTCTTGATTGAAACAGGTGTGGCAGTAATCAGGCCTGGGGGTGGCTACGGAAATTGAACTCAGGTGTGATACACCAGTTAGGTGATTTTTTTAACAAGGGGGCAATTACTTTTTCACACAGGGCCATGTAGGTTTGGATTTTTTTCTCCCTAAATAATAAAAACCATCTTTTAAAAACTGCATTTTGTGATTACTTGTGTTATATTTGACTAATGGTTAAATGTGTTTGATGATCAGAAACATTTTGTGTGACAAACATGCAAAAGAATAAGAAATCAGGAAGGGGCAAATAGTTTTTCACACCACTGTATATATGAAAGACACTATATAATAGATAGATAAATATGAATGGCTTTATATAATAGAGAGATATAAATGAAAGGCATTATATAATAAATAGATAGATAAATAGATAAGAAATGTGCTATATGATAGATAGATAGATAGATAGATAGATAGATAGATAGATAGATAGATAGATAGATAGATAGATAGATAGATAGATAGATACTAATTGTAGTATTGTTAGATAGACAGAACTTTTTTTGTCCTCAGGAGGAAGTTTGTCCTTTTACAGAGGCTCACTAAATCCACTTCAATAAAAGTGTCTGAATATTGTATGTCCATTTATTTTCTGTATCTCTGTCATTCAAAATAAAGGTGCATCACAAACATTTGCAGCAATAAACTGCATTGCATTTTTCATTACAACAGATAGCGCATCACAAACATTTGCATTTATGGATTTTATTAGAGATACACTAGAAAATGTATACAGACATACAAAATGCACTTGCAGGTGAACTAAATATTTTTCATGATGTTTTAATGCAAAATGTAAGTTGTGAACACCAACATTTTGTAAATGTTCAGGCAAAACAAGCTTTTTCAGTTTGTTTGGGTTGAAAAAAGCTATGAGAATAAACGGTAGAAAACAGGAGTAGCTCTCGGCCATTTTTATTTTGTAAAAGTAGCTCTCAGGGAACAAAAGGTTGGAGACCCCTGGTCTAATGACTTCTACCAATAAGGTTACACATACACTGTAACACCGCCCCATTTATTTTTTTATTGAAAATTCAGTACATGAGTCTTTGGTTAAGGTAGTACATTGTACGTATGATAGCTTTGAGATAGTTTTCATATTATGACCAAATGTGATATAGCTATGGAGCGTGTTGTTATGTTGTCACTAACAGTTACTGGGGTATAAGGCATATAATAGAAATGCATGGCTGTCTTTCTCTTCAACCGCTGCCCCCCTGTCCCCCCAACTACAAAATGTCAACAAAAGTTCAGAAGAAATATTTCCATGACCAACTAGTGAACTTTATGAGATGGAATGTCAAAGTTCTCAATCATGAATTAAAGAAAAAGAAAGTACTCTCGCACTTAGCAACTCTAAATGCCAAGATAGTATTTTTACAGGAGACTCACTTATTAAGCAGGACCAGTTTCAGTGGCTAAGTGAGTGGTCTGGTCAAAACTTTCACTTTAGCTTTACAAAGAAAATAAGAGGTGTGGGAATCTTAATACAAAGAACTTTCCCATTTGTAGTGCAAGATGCTAAATCTTATTTTAAAGGGCGATATGTCATGGTGACGGGCAATTTATCTAATACTAAAATCATTTTGTTTAATATTCATGCATGTAACGTGGATGATGGAGCTTTCTTCCAAGATGTATTTGCATCTATCCCTGATGTGCACACTCACAAAATTATAATGGCTGGAGACTTTAACTGTGTTTTAAATCCAGACCTGGATAGATCCTCAGATACAATGGTGATAACATCAAATACTGCAAAGATTATTAAAGGATGATAACTTATCTGATCCATGGAGGTTCCTAAATTCTAACCTGTACATCATTGTTACTCAAGAATTTAATAGGCAATAATTTGTACAGAGCTGTATTGAATTCATATCCAAGCAAATTGATTATTTTCATGAGACAAATGCATCCTCAGAGGTCTCAGCAGGTAGACTCTTTATAAATACCAATCAATGGGAATTTTAGCACATATGCACGCATATACTGGCAGACCCCAACTCCTCTCAGAAGTGCACATATTTGAAATTGCAAATCCATATCAATAGCCCCTTCCATTCAGTGTTTTGGCCTATATAAAAAGAAGAATTTCAATAAATGCAAAGAGGAGGTCCTACTTAGTGAAGCGGAGGGAAGGAAAAATGTACTATTGGGTGGTTTAGGCAGTGGTGTAAGCAACAGAAGGAAACTGATGGAGTGGTATTCAAAAGTTCAAGTTCAGAACGCCACACAGTGCCCGGAATAAAAAGAAGTGGTCAAATGTTAAAGTCGACGTGAAAGGCGATTGTCTGAGTGTCTTAAGAAAGCCTATTGGGGCCACAGAGAAGGAAAAAAATAGATACAGTGAAGAAAGAAAAGGTCTATGTCGAAATGTTGACTTTAATCTCAGAATTTCCACTTTAGCCCTGTAGTTTATTTGTCATTAAAGTAGAACGTCATAAACTTCATCTTAAAATCAATATTTAATTTATTAGAGGTTCTTCAATCCCATTATAACTAAAGTAGCATGTTAAATGCTTTGCACTCTATGTGTTCTTAGACCCAGTCGTTAATCGTTTCGTGCTTGTTAAGCGTGCCTTCTCTTACATCAACAGGAGTGCGCAGGCAGCGATCGCTACACAGAATGTATTACATTTGCGATATCACAGCTCTCTGAACATTTTAGAATACTAAATTGTATATTTGATATCATTTTCATGGTGCATGTATTAAACATGTGGGGACACGGTGGAGCAGGGGAGAGATGAGCTGGCATCCCGTCCAGGGATTGTTCCTGCCTCGCGCCCCCACAAGTTTAATTATTAACAGTACACATTATTTTGAATGAAGTTAACAGTTTATCAGTAAAATGTAATATACAGGCTTTAATGTATTTCATCATAACAATGATGGGCGGCACGGTGGCGCAGTGGGTAGCGCTGCTGCCTCGCAGTAAGGAGACCTGAGTTCGCTTCCCGGGTCCTCCCTGCGTGGAGTTTGCATGTTCTCCCCGTGTCTGCGTGGGTTTCCTCTCACAGTCCTAAGACATGCGGGTGAGGTACATTGGCGATCCTAAATTGTGCTTGTGCCTGCGGTGGGCTGGTGCCCTGTTCGGGGTTTGTTTCCTGCCTTGCACCCTGTGTTGGCTGGGATTGGCTCCAGCAGACCCCCGTGACCCTGTATTTAGGATATAGAGGGTTGGATAATGGATGGATCATAACAATGATATCAAATATACTTCCTAGTATTCTAACAGCATACAGCTCCAGGAGGATAACTCTTGGAAATCTAAAACAACTTGGAAGCCAGTCATCATCATCTGTAAGTGTGCACTCTCTCCTACTGAATTGAATTGAATTTCTTTAATAATAATAATAATAATAATAATAATAATAATAATAATACACTAGCCAACCAGCGACGTACCATACGCCGCCTAATCAGGCCGTTTTTTTAATGATTTTTAAGCACAGGGAGAAAAGTAACATTTGAAAAATCGGTAATGTAATAAATCAGCAAGAAAGCAACATTGTAACAATGCACGGAACGAACCAACACACAATCGTCCGTGACTGAAAACTGGCAGACCGCCATCGCGCCTTCTCCCGCCAGACGGAGGGATGGAGGTGCACGGTGCGGAGTGTGGAACGGGAGAAGAGGAGAAGGACGTCCATTCAGCTCCCTCCGTCAAGCTAGTCTGCTGATTTCTCGTTCAGTACGCACTGCCCGCTCATGTGCCCACCTCCAACTCGTCACTTGAGTCGTTGTCATCTTTACACAGTCCAGACGTACCTGTGACTGACGTAGACGTCTCATTGCTCTGTGTGGTTTTGGCTGCTTTTCTATATATAATCCACCAAGACACCCGACCACGGTAGTAGCGAGGTGGGAGGGGGGTGTGAACAAAGGATTGGGACGCAACCAGTGGGAGCGTATGAGTCGCACTTAATGGGAATTCCACGGTTTGCAGCCCAAATGGGGTTCAACGGCTTACCCACGCCTCTCTGCTCCGGGTAGACACACACTCAATGTCATGCATAGTTATTTATTGAATGCTAAACACTTCTGGAAAGACACGGTTGTCTAAAACGGGTTGGTGTGAGAATACAACAGTAAGTTGTGAATGAAAAGGTGGAACTCTGGAGAGAGCAACATATAATTGTCCGTGAGTGATGAAGACGCATGCGAATTGCTGTATGTAGCGTGTAAAACAGCTTGCTATGGTGCACGCGGTCGTGAGTCGTAACCGAAAACTCGGTTTTTAAAGACTGCTTACGGCATTGTGTTTTAACCTCAGTTGTAAAGGATTGTTTTAAGGATCTCATGGGATACCCCTCGCAAACCGTTTTACACGCTGCAAATGGCGACTCACCTCAGCGAGAAACACGCCTCTATGAACAGTCAACGTGGCTCTGAGGTACATGAGGCCTCTACGACAGATGAATATAAATGACGCCGTTCCTTCTGTGTCGTCGCGTCCGAGTTGGTGGGCGTGGCTCTGCGAGTTGTCGTCGTATCCAATGGTCTTGGAGTTGGTGGCCGTGGCTACTCCCTGCGTGCGCCATAGGTGTCTAACTTGTCGGTGGCTTAGTGAATCCACGCCCCTTCCGGCGTACTTTCCATGGGTGTCTTGCCTTAGTGAATTATATATATAGATTTTAGTTATATAGTGCCTTTCCTATGTTCAAGGTGCTTCATATTGTCATTATATGGTACACTGCATTAAGTGAGGTGTTGGAGTCCCCAGCTCTAGAGTTAGAAAAAACCAAATAGGGGTGAAGACACCTTAACCCTGTTTGAGGGGTGCATACCCACTGAATGAAAGCAGGCCTGGCCTGGAGTTACAGCCCTGTTGTCTCTGCTGATCGAGTGTAGAGAAGAAAGCTGATCAAGTCAGGGGAGAGCTCTGCATGAACAAGGCATGACAATGGAGTCGACCTCAGGGTGCTCAAAACATGTGCCAGCCAGCTCTACGGGGTCCTTTAGCATCCATTCTCCCTATCCTTGAATTTGCAGAAGGTTCCAAAGCTGTGGAAAATGTCACATGCGGTACCATTGAACAAGAAAGGTCATTCCAGTGATCCCAATGATTTCAGACCAGTTGCTCTTACTTCATACATCATGAAGACCTTTGAGAGACTGGTCCTGACACAGCTGTGACCCCTGCTTTCAGAACATCTGGATTCTCTGCAGTTTGCCCGTCAGAGACATATGGGTGTTTTGGATGCTCTCATCTTCATGGTCCAAAGAGCCGACTCCTACTTAGACAAACCTCAGTCAGGCTCGTTTTGTTTGACTTTTCCAGTGCTTTTAACACCATTCTGCCTCATCGACTGGGGGATAAGCTCAAGCCTTTGAATCTTGATGCCCCTCAATCTCCTGGACCAGACTACCTGACCAACAGACTGCAGTTTGTGAGGCTGAGGGAGTTTGTGTGTCAGAAATGGAGGTGTGGAATACTGGTGCACTTCAGGGAGCTGTCCCGTCTCCCTTCCTTTATACCCCTCTACACAACAGACTTCCAGTACAACACTAACACTTGCCATCTGCAGGAATTCTCAGATGACTCGTCCATCATAGGCTGCATTAATAATGGAGACGAGTTGGAGTAGGGGAGGATGTGGAGGACTTTTGCTGCTGGAGGACAACAACCTGCAACTCAGCATCAGCAAGACAAAAGAGCTGCTGGTGGACTTTATGGCTGCCAAGAAATGTCTGAGACCTGTCACCATTCAGGGGGTGGATGATGAAGTGGTGCAGAGCAGCAATTACCTTGGGGTCCACACAAATAACAAACTTTGGCCTGACAACACAACAGTGCTGAACAAGAAGGACCAGAGCAGACTGGACTTGCTAAGGAGACTCAGGTCTTGTGATGTGTGCAACAAACTGCTGGAAATGTTCTACCAGTCCATGGTAGGCAGTGTGGTGTTCTACGCTGTGGTCTCCTGGGAAGCAACCTGAGCACAAAAGAAGCACAATGTCTGAACAAACTTATCAGGAAAGCATTCAGAGCACCACCACCGGGCCAACCCTGGACACACTGACAGCTGTGGTGGAAAAGTGGATGGTGGACAAAATTCGATGCCATCATGAAAAATCCTCTCCATCCCCTCCAGGAGGTGCTCTCTCTCTCTCTCTCTTGGAGCACATTTAGCCACAGGCTCATTCCTCCACTGTGTGCTAAGAAGCACCCCAGGGGTCTTTTCTGCTCCCTGCGATCAGGCAAACCAATGCTTCCACCCGATGTACTCATTAAGTTTATTTTTATTGATTGATTGGATGTTTCATTTGTTTTGTGAGTCTGTATTCTTGTTTTTTTATATTTCTGCTGCTGTATGCATTTGAATCTCCCCATGGGATTATTAAAGATTTTCTAATCTAATATTGATTGTCAGTCAGCCATTTTCTATCCTGGTAAGTCCTGACCAGTGTCACGGTGGGGTTCCTGGAGCCTTTCCCAGCTAGCATAGAGAACACAGCAGGAACACACCCTGGACAGGGCGCCAGTCCATTGCAGGGCAAACACACACACACACACACACACACCAGGACCAATTTAGCATTGCCAATCCACCTAACCTGCATGTTTTTGGACTGTATGCGGAAACCCACACAGACACGGGGAGAACATGCAAACTCCACACAGGAGGGACCCGTGACGTGAGCCCAGGTCTCCGAACTGCGAGGCAGCAGCACTACCACTGTGCCACCATGCCGCCACTCCATATTGATTGTTTAATTGTATGTTGTTGTGCCTGTGTCTTCTATACTACTCCAGTTTGAGTATTACTGTCAATATTATTATTATGTTGAGGAATTATTATCATTTTAGGTGATTTAAGTTTATGATGAGATGGCACCCATGGCAGTGCTGGTAAATTCTGTGACACCCTATAATAATGATGATGATGAGTGTCCTGCCCCAGAGAAAACAGTCGCTTTTACTTTTAAAATATTCAATTTAATTCATACCTCTTTTAAAGCAACATGTCATAAATGTTTAACATTTTCAACAATGAAGCATCTATTAGGTTATTTATTTTTATTTCATTGATTTTGTTTCCTACTTTATTTCATGAGTTTGTTCATCTTTAAGTAGTTTGTACTTCTACTGATTACCAGCAGGGGTCGCTGTATTTCTTTCCTAACTCTTACTAATGAGTGTTTCTTTGTCCTCCTGTTGCCTTGGTTACAAAAGGTGGAGCTGTATTAAGTTAGGGGGAGACCAAAGGAGAATGGCAGCCCTCTCAAAGGTGTGTGACCTGCACTCTCTCCACCTTAACGGCGCTGACATGTTTTAAATTGTGTGTGTGTGTGTTTTGCTGTTATTCTTCTTTCAGGGTTTTTTTTTTTGATTCATTGCACCGGTCTTGTTCTTGATTTGCACTTGATTCTTGCTGGGTTAGGCTCCAATTTCTCCATGGTAGTCTGGTTTATAACATGTGTAAATCTAACTTGGAATACGAAGCCCAGATTCATGTAACCTCCTTTACTAAAGCCAATGTCAAGGCCCTTCTTAAACCTCACAAATTCCATTCACCCCCTATAAAAAGCACTCTTGGTTACGTTAGGCAATCCGTAAATTTATACTGAAGAATGAAAGAAAGAACATGCGTTTACCATCGTCCCCCCTTCATGTATTCCAACCCACACTCAAAACATCGTTCCTTCCACTTTGCTTACCCCTCAAGACACACACCTTAATGATAGGGCAAGTCAAGTGTATCTGTGTGTCCAACTGGAAGAAAAAAATGACAAACAGGCAAAACTTGTAGAAGAACATTCAAAAGATGATAACTAAAATACCAAATAAGGGGGTCCAAAAATATGAAAATTGCTCATGCATAATTACATGCAGTATGTAACGTAATATGTATAATATCCATCCATCCATTATCCAACCCACTATATCCTAACACAGGGTCACGGGAGTCTGCTGGAGCCAATCCCAGCCAACACAGGGCGCAAGGCAGGAAACAAACCCCGGGCAGGGCCCCCCCAGGGCACACACACACACCAAGCACACACACTAGGGAAAATTTAGGATCATCAATGCACCGAACCTGCATGTCTTTGGACCGTGGGAGGAAACTGGAGCACCCGGAGGAAACCCACGCAGACACGGGGAGAACATGCAAACTCCATGCAGGGAGGACTCGGGAAGCGAACCCAAGTCTCTTTAATGTGAGACAGCAGTGCTACCCACTGCACCACTGTGCCGCCCATATGTATAATATCTTATACATATATATATATATTGTGGACGCAAGAGGCGCTGTTGCCCCGTTGAACCCACCAGACAGACATCCAAGACACACTTGTAGTACTTGGGTGTTGTACCGTGTTAGCCATTATGAATGTAGAGAAAAGCCCAGCAAAATAACACCTTTTATTGGCTAACTAAAAAGATTACAATATGCATGCTTTGATTACATCTCGCCTGAAGAAGGGGTCTGAGTTGCCTCAAAAGCTTGCATATTGTAATCTTTTTAGTTAGCCAATAAAAGGGGTCATTTTGCTTGGCTTTTCTCTACAAGACACACTTGTAAAAGCAAAAAGAAGATTTTAATGATAACATTCTTCAATAAAGTAATAATAATAATAATCACAAATAATGATAATCACAATAACACAACCAATCCTCCACTCCCAGCAGCTCCGTCACACACTCTCCCAACTCCGGCTCACTCTGCTGGGGTTTCCCTATAGTCCTTTTATACTTCATGATCCGAAAGTATTCTTCTCCGGGTCAACATCACATCTTCCTTCATCAACCGTCCCGGAAGTACTGCGGGCTTCTGACCGCGTGACCCCGAAGTACTTCCGGGTTGACGTCATCATAATATCCCCCTGGTTCTTGGTGAGCTCCCCCCGGCGTCACCCACGGCAACCCAACAGGGCTGAGGATACAGACTCCATGTCCCATGCTGCCCTGCAGGAATCTGAGGAGCCATTTCCATCCAGGGGAGCTGCCATCTAGCGTTCCGGGGGATGTAGTGCCCTGAAAAGGCTGTTTTCTTCCTTGAAGGGACGTCCAGACCGGACTGAAATGCCGTCCGTTCACCACAATATATATAAATGTTCCAAACACACACACACACACTTTTATTTACAATATATACAAGTTTCCAGTCCCGCATACAATCCAGTGTCCCTTCACTACACACCCCCAAGTCCAGGCCTTCCACTAGTCCGTCCTTCCTTCACCGCCTCCACTCCTCTCCTTTGAGCTTTGTCCACTTCCACCCGACTCCAGCCGATGACTGTTGGGAGGCGACCCCTTTTATGTCCACCCAGATGTGGTCCGAGTGCCTCCTGATGACCTTCCGGGTGTCCCTGGTAATACTATATATATATATAGTAATGGACAGCTGGAATTCTTACCCGGCTGGGACGCCTCCATAACAGAAGGACCAGGTAAAGGAGCTTGCACGGGGTAATATCTCCCCCAGGAAGACAGAGGGCAGTGCCACGGGTTTGGAGTAGGGAAGCTCAACCCTGCTTGGGGGTACATGGAGAACGGCTAAGTCCTCCTCTGCAGGGCTGCCGCCACACCGAGAAGTGCACCCTGAAGGAGATCGTGGAACACCTGGAGCACTTCGGGGTGCTCTATAAAAGGGGCCGTCTGCCACAACTCGAGGAGCCAGAGTCGGGAGGAGGTGGACGAAGCTTGCTGGAGGAGGAGTAGAGGCAGAGAGAGAAAGACAGAGAAAGAAGAATGGGACAGTGTGTTGGTGCTATTTGGCGCTTGTACTGTGTGATGCTGTGGGGAGTGAGACAAAAGCGTTTCCCAGAGCTGAATAAAGGTGTGTTGGCCAATGTGTCTGTTGTGTCTGGAGTTTGGGGAGCTGTACACCCCCTTGTTACCACAATATATACATAATAATAAGATAATTACATATAAGTGAACACGCCTAAAAAATGCAGACAAGTGCCCTCTCTCCTCATATTCTAAGCTGTCCTTTATAGAGGCGCCAGTCAAACGTATACAAGTGATAACAATCTAAATATAACAAAGACATGCAAAGGCCCCACCGACTCCACCATGACATACAGTCTTAAAAGTAAAGGTTGCCAAAGTGCCTCTTCAGAGTGATGCCATAGGGGAACCAATTTTAATTCCCAAATGAACCATCCATAAGAAGAATTATTTAGATCTAAAACTGGTACCATGAACAACCATGAACAGAAATGAACAGATTTGTGAAATATCAGTGGGCTCACAATTTTAAAAGGATTTTCGCTGCCTACAACAACACAAGCTAAGTTCAGCTTCTCTTGCTCTGCCATATTGTCCTAGGCAGCCTAGAAGACATGGGGATTCACAAAGAGTTCAGATTCCCTCACGTTCTGCACACTTTATTGTGTTGTAGATTTGATTTTAAATGGATTACCACGGGGTATTTAGCTTGGGGACTGGAAGAGGCAAAGTCAACCGCCCTCACTGTGGAAAGAATAGAAGAGGATAAGGTTAGTGGTAGTGCCCCCTCTAGACACAAGGTGGTAGTACATACAGTCAGGTCCATAAGTGTTTGGACAATAACACAGTTTTTATAATTCTAGCTGTGTATGCCACCACAGTGAATTTGAGATGAAGAAATCATTCCATGATTGATGTGCAGGCATTAATTCAAAGGGTTTAAAAGAAATATCATATTAGTCGTTTAGGAATGGCAGCAGGGTGGCACCTCACAGTTAGGAGACCTGGGTTCGCTTCCCGGGTCCTCCCTGAGTGGAGTTTGCATGTTCTCCCCGTGTCTACGTGGGTTTCCTCCCACAGTCCTAAGACATGCAGGTTAGATGCATTCTAAATTGTCCATAGTGGGTGGGTGTGTGTGTGTGCCCTGCCCGGGGTTTGTTTCCTGCCTTGCGCCCTGTGTTGGCTGGGATTGGCTCCAGCAGACCCCCGTGACCCTGTAGTTAGGATGTAGCGGGATGGATGAATGGCAGCCATTTTTATACCTAGTCCTACTATTTTCATGGCTCAAAAGTATTTGAACATTTGACTGACAAGCTGTTCCATAGTCAGGTGGGCACAGGTCCCTCATTATTTCATTAACTATTAAGCAGGTAGAAGGTCTAAAGTTGAGTTCAAGTGTTTGAATTTGCATTTGGAGGCTGACACTGGACGTCTATGCAAGTTAAAACAGGCCATCATTAGGCTGAGAAAACCAAACAAATCCATCAGAGAGAGAGTCAGAAACACCAGGATTGGGTTTGGTACATTCTTAAAGAGAAGGAATACACTGGAGAGCTCAGCAACATCAGAAGGTCTGGACAACCGTGGAAGACCACTCTGCAGAATTCTGTCCTTGGTGAAGAAGAACCAATTCACGACATTTCACCTAATCGAGACCACTCTCCGTGAGGTCGGCCTTTCATTGCCAAAGTCTACAATCCAGGGAAGACTTCATGGAAGTAAAGACAGAGGGCTTACCACAAGGTGCAAACCACTGGTAAGCCTCAGTGCCAGGATGCGATCGATAGTAAACTTCTTAGGGTTTTTTTTTTTCTTCACCCTGTTAGCCCTTTCTTATTTGCAATGGTGATGGACAGACAAGATTAGACAGGAGTCCCCGTGGACTGTGATGATTGCTGATGACATTGTGATCTGTAGCGATAGTAGGGAGCAGGTTGAGGAGACCCTGGAGAGGTGGAGATCTGCTCTAGAGAGGAGAGGAATGAAGGTGAGTAGGTCCATCACAGCAGAATACATGTGTGTGAATGAGAGGGAGGTCAGTGGAATGGTGAGGATGAGGGAGTAGAGTTGGCAAAGGTGGATGAGTTTAAATACTTGGGATCAACAGTACAGAGTAACGGGGATTGTGGAGGTGAAGAAGAGGTGAAGAAGAGAGTGCAGGCAGGGTGGAGTGGGTGGAGAAGAGTGTCAGGAGTGATTTGTGACAGACGGGTATCAGCAAGAGTGAAAGGGAAGGTCTACAGGACGGTAGTGAGACTGGCTATGTTATATGGGCTGGAGATGGTGGCACTGACCAGACAGCAGGAGACAGAGCTGGAGGTGGTATGATGAGGATGGATAAGATTAGGAACGAGGACATTAGAGGGTCAGCTCAGGTTGGACAGTTGGGAGACAAAGTCAGAGAGGACAGATTGGGTTGGTTTGGACATGTGCAAAGGAGAGATGAGGGGTATATTGGGAGAAGGATGCTAAGGATAGAGCTGACAGGGAAGAGGAAAAGAGGAAGGCCTAAGAGAAGGTTTATGGATGTGGTGAGAGAGGACATGCAGGTGATGGGTGTAACAGAACAAGATGACAAGGATAGGAAGATATGGAAGAAGATGATCTGCTGTGGCAAGCCCTAACGGGAGCAGTCAAAAGAAGAAGAAGAAGAAAAGACAACAGGAATAGGAAAAGTGCCAGCCAGGTGATGGGAAATGGAGTTCTGAACGCGTGTGTTTGGTGCTTTAAGCTTTTTTTTAATTATTTAATTCTTTGTTAACTCAACATATTTTTTAGGGTGGCCAGTGGTAGTGCTGCTCTCTCCCAAGGGCCAGGCTGGGATTCACGTTCCGGGCACACCCTGCATGGATTTTACACGTTCTCCTCGTGTCCCTGTGAGTTTTCCACTGGGTGTTCTGGTTTCTCTCCATAGACATGCAGGTCACGCGGACCGATGTCTCTAACTTGGCTCCTGATGTGTGTCTGCGTCTTCTCTCAGTCCCAGGTTTGTTCCTGCCCTGAGCTTGCTGGGATCAGCCCCAGTGACCCAGCTCGGGATAAAGCGATTTCAGAAAATGGATGAATGCTGTTATTTTTATATAATTAATTTTACTCATTACACTTATTGGCATGGACTTTTTCTCCATGAGATCTTAAACTGTGGTTAATTTTAATTCTCTTACATTTTTTTTCCCGATCATAATCTTCTTATTAAGGTCAACATTTCATAATACCGCTTCCTGTCTGTAATCAGTGCTTAGGTTTCATTTTAATTCCTATAGTTATTCACCTTTTCTTGTGCCAAGCCCTCGCTTTTTTGGCAGGTTTTGATTTCCTGTATTCTGCAGAAAGAGACCTAGGAGGTCTCGTCACATAAAATAACACAAAAAAGAGGGGAAGGGGAGAGCTTGTGAAAAAATGAGGAGAGAACACGCTAGACAGGAGCAGGCGTGAGGGTCAAGTGTGTGTGTGTTGTGTTAGGCGTGAGCGTTGGAGGAGCGCCTTACGGAGTCTGTCGAGGTATGCAGTGACCCACCGGGTCGAAAGGAGGTGCTATCTCTAACCTGGTCATCTCCTTCTTTCCCTGCAGTGAGGACAACTGACTGCGCCCCTTTGGCTTCACCGTCCATAAAAGTCCTAGCTTCCCGGAAGGAGGAGTCATTTTTCAAAGAACGACCCACCAGATGACACTCCCAAGGAAACTGACCCTGATTTGCGGCTCTTTTTGATGGCCTTGTGTAGCCCAAACACAAGGACAAAGAGGCTGATGAACGTTCCTCTGTCTTGGCGCCCGCCCTCCTCCACCATAATCTATTATCTATAGGGAGGAGCAAAAGCTTTAGCTTCGCCAAAAAATTCGATCTGCGGTTTTCGACGGATTTCAAAGTTTCAGGTTCCCTGATGCCAAAAACATCGATATCTCGATCTGTGTGTCTGTCTGTGTGTCATAGTTTCTTGAGGACGGTCTCAAGCTAAAACGCCTGGACGGAAAAATACCAAACTCGACACTTAAGCCTGTGATGAGATGACGATGTGCTGATTCGTTTTTGAGGCAAATCGTGCAAGCAAAAGAGGCGCTTTAGAGCAGGGGTCCTGGGGACCCCGGGGACCCCCCGTGGCTGCAGGTTTATGTTCCAAGCAGCTTCTGTTTTAAACTGTGAACTGTTATTGCCCAGATTCTGTGTTTTGGGAACAATATAGAAATTAGAAAACTAGGTTTGGTAAAAAAATAATAATATTAAAATATACTAAGCAGTAATATGGGAATAATGTATTTTTTTTTTCTTTTTAACAATATTTTCATCTTGATGTTTATTCTGTTTTTCCAGAACCCTAACCCTAATCCTAACCTTAATTTGTCCAGGTGTACTAATTGTTTAATCAATCCATTATTTTCTAATTAGTGGGTCTGACGCTGCAGTAGTTGCCGCCTTTCACGATTCAGTGTGGGTGTCTGCTTTAATTAACATTAATAAGATACAACGAAGGGAGCCAACTGCACAGAAAAAGGACAAAATATAATGAAACCAACAAAAGAGAGTTAAGCATTTAAATCAATAGCAAAAATAGGAATATTTCTGAATGTCTTATAAATGTAAAAATCCTGCTACTGTGCTTTCTTAATGTAGAATAAGAGAACAAAAGTACCAGCTAATTAAACAAGATCAGCGTGATCAGTTGTCACCGATTATGAATCTGATTGAAACAAAAACCTGAAGCCACAGTGGGCACCACAGGACCGACTTTGAGGAACCCTCAAATTCTGTAATTCTGCAATGAATTATGAATTGTTCTCGTTAATTGTCATCATAGTGACCTGTTTTATGATCAGAAAGATCAGCGTCAGAGTGGTAAATAATTACTGAAACATTATAAAATAGTTTGGGTAACTTGGTTCCTACTGACGCTCACGTCCAAATGTTTTGTTTTTATTTTAATCCTGTATGTGGGTGGCAGAGGTAGCGCTGATGAGAACAGGGTTCACGTCCTCATGGGGATTGCATGTTCTCCCCCTGTTAGTGCTCTGCTTTCCTCCCACCATCCGTAGACATGCAGGTGAGGTAGACTGGTGATACTAAATTGGCCCTGGTGTGTTGTTGCGATGTGTGTGTCTTCACCCTACGATGGACTGGCACCCTTGTCCAGGTTCCTTCCTGCCTTGAACCCTATGCCAACTGGGTGAGGCACTCCCACCCGTGACCCTGTTCAGGGCTAAGTGGGTTAGACAATGACTGACTGAATACTGTATATCGTGACTGCCGCTACTGCAGGGGGACATGGCAGCCCTTCAGAAACCCCCTCTTAAACAGTTTTTCAATGGGAAACAAACTCCTCTTTGCGACTTCAGCTGCCGGCTTGCTCCTCGCGTGGGGCTTCGAACATTTAAAAGACCGAGCCGCGGCCATCCTGGGGTCTCTCAATCTCCTGTCTCTCTTCCCCCAGACTCCCTCTGCTCCAGCCGCTGCTACCGACCTGCTGTACCCCCTTGATGAAGAAGACTTTGTGTTATTTTGAGTAGGAGTCGGGGCCGAGGCCTCAAGTTTGATGGCTGTTCTCTGTGCCAGAACAGTAATAAAGTTTCTACTCCTTGGAAAACCTGCTGTACTCTCCTGTGCAACTGTGTGACCCAAGCTGGACAATATTAAACTGGGTGACCCGGCTGGCCCCCAGATTCACTTCTGGCACCCCTTGTCATTTCTGCATCCATTCACGTATGACAGCAGACTGATTAGCGTTAAATCAACACTGTAGGGCTAAAATCGTTTAGTGTCCACACTGGAAAGTGTCAAATGCACATTTTTGGCATAGTTAAACTTCACACATTAGCACAGGGTAATTTATTGAATATTTTAAAATGTACAAATAGCAATGTAGAGCAACGTTCTCAAACCTGCTTGATTTGGTTTAGTGCTGCAGAGCCTCACCCGGAGGCAAAGTTCTCTTCAACTCCAGGTTTTGGGAAATTCAGCAATGAGAAGAAAGTGCAAACTCCATTCCAACCCGGGACACTGGGTCCGTAGCAGCAGTGCTACCTGCTATGCCATATAAATTTTACTGTGACACTGACGGTGGTAAGAGCTAACTGGAGCGTAGGCTGTGGCAATAACAGGGCGTCCGACATCATGTAGCCCTTTCTGACTTTAACTAATCGAATATTAACTGGGCTATCCTTACAAATAACGGAGCAAAAGAGCAGAAGTTTATAGATGTGATCAGTGACTGTTTGATAATAATAATTTATTTTATTTATAGGCGCCTTTCAAGGCACACAAGGACACCTTATGAAGCACATTAAAAACAACAGTCACAACATAAAAATTATAAAATATTACAGTACAATAAAACCAGAATAAATCTTATATATAAACGTCTACACGTGGAAGTGTGTGTGTGTGTGTGTCTGTCTAGCCCAGAAGTGTGAGGCTACAGCATGAAGGTCAAAGAAAGTGACTCTGTCGTCAAAGTGAAACTGCAGAGAAAAGAAAGAAACTCGCTTAGACGCTAATACATAAGAGAGGCGAACACATCGGCAAAACGAAACCTCCGAGGAGAGAGAAACTCGCTTAGCCGCTGATAGACAATGGAGGTGAACACATTGGCAAAATGAAAATTCTGAGAAGAGAGAAACTCGCTTAGCCACTGAGAGACAATGGAGGTGAGCAAATCGGCCAAACGAAAACTCTGAGAAAAGAGAACCTCGCCTAGCCGCTAATACACAAGCAAGGCGAGCACATCGGCAAAATAAAACCTCCGAGAAGAGAGAAACTTGCTTAGCCGCTGATAGACAATGGAGGCGAGCAAATCGGCCAAACGAAAACTCTGAGAAAAGAGAACCTCGCCTAGCCGCTAATACACAAGCAAGGCGAGCACATCGGCAAAATGAAAGCTCTGAGAAGAGAGAAACTCACTTAGCCGCTGATAGACAATGGAGGCGAGCAAATCGGCAAAACAAAACCTCCGAGAAGAGGGAAACTCGCTTAGCCGCTGATAGACAATGGAGGCGAGCAAATCGGCAAAACGAAACCTCTGAGGAGAGAGAAACTCGCTTAGCCGCTGATAGACAATGGAGGCGAGCAAATCGGCAAAACGAAACCTCCGAGAAAAGAGAACCTCGCCTAGCCGCTAATACACAAGCGAGGCGAGCACATCGGCAAAATGAAAGCTCTGAGAAGAGAGAAACTCGAATAGCCGCTGATAGACAACAGAGGTGAGCACATCGAAACAACAAAACTGCTGAGGAAAGCGCTTAACTGCTAATGCACAAGCGATGCGATTGATTGATTGAAGTGCCAGAATCCATGGTTTCTAGGAACCCGGGCATACACAGCTACTACAAAAATAAAATTGAATTTAAATTTATCAACTAAAATTATCAGACAGAATAAGCCAGCTTAAAGAGATGTGTTTTAAAATGAGATTTAAAGGTAGGAAAAGAGTCGATATTGTGAATGTCTTGTGGGAGAGGCGAGGGGCTACTTGACTGAAAACTCTAAACCCCATGGTAGCCAAGCGAGCAGGAGGTACAGTATAATAAGATTTAAAGTCATTAATGAAATTCAATAAATCACCGACTGTGCCAACTGCGCTTGGACTGGCTGCACACAGAAGCCAACGCTGATACTTGCAGGCCAGTCCAGTGCAGCGGCTGAATCCCAGGAGACAGTCATGCTGCGGTGCTGCAGAGGACGCCAGTGGTCATGAGCTGGCTGCTCAACGAATGGACGGCATGGACTAATCAGCTCCGGCGTGCTGGCAAATTGCACTGGGAACCGACTATAGCCAGTTATGACATTCAACGAATATATGTCACCAAATATACTCGGCTCCAGCGTGCTGGCAAATTGCATCAGGAACTGACTACTGCTGGTTGTGGTGGTTTAAGGGTTAACAAACAATAAAGTAAAGTTTAATGGCCGGGAGGACAGAAAAAATAAAACAAAAAAAAAATCCCAAACAAAATCTGCAGGGGTTCCACGGCCATGAGACCACCCAGCCCTCACTAGGCATTCTACCTAACATAAATTCATCAGTTTTGACCCAGGATGTTTACATTAATTATGTCAAATTTAAATTTCTCATTTCCTTATGTTATACTTTTAGTGATTACACATTTATATATAGTGCTTTTAGCCAACACTCATATATACATGTATTAGCGTTGTTGGCCAAGTGGTTAACGTGTTGGACTTTCGATCAAAGGGTCAAAGGTTCAAGACCAACAGACAAATTAATTAAAAAAATCATTTTGATTAATTAAAGTTTTGTCAAACTACTTCAGTATGATAGTTAAGTCAAGTGCTTAGTGTGTTGTACGTTCAGTCAAATGGTTGATACTTCGAGACCAATGTACAGTATCTTTTTTTTTCTTTTTAATATTACCAATTTTTCATCATTTATATAGAAATTTCGTAAAATCCTCTTTTCAGTGATTTGGTGATATTGGCTCAGTAGGTAAAGAGTTGGCCTTTCCTAAGAAACACTGAAGTTTCGATTCTCCAATAAACAGACGCACATTGCCAGTACTTTGCACGTGTGGCGTTTCACTGTGGTTGGGATTTTTTGAAATGAGAAACGTGTCACTTGAAGATTGCAGGTTCGATTCCACTCTGTCGCTACTGTCACTTCTCTCAAATCACCTGCCCACCCAATTCAAGGTTTTTGTAATGTGCCAAGGATTGTGTGGCATTAGGGTGGCTAAAAAATATATATATTCAAAAAGATTTTTTAAGTGACTCGATTTTATTCCAAAATGCACTAAAAAGTAAAAAAAAAAATTATTTTTCTTGTACTAAGATTTTGTTGGTCACGTGTGACTAAAAATAAAATTGTGAGACTCCAATAAAATAATTAATTTAATTCAATTAAAATGCATACATGTGTTAAATGATTCCAAAAAATGTGAAAATTCCTCCAATTATAACGATTATCCTACATCCTGTACTTTAATCCACATTTATATGAGGTGTCATTTTCTTTCCATGTTTAAGCCGGTTATAAATTTCCCTTTGATGAATCTTTCTAGGGTCACAGGATTCTAGCCCAGCAAGCATCAGACGCAGGGGAAGACCAATCTGTGGACAGGGTGCCAGGCCATCACAGGGTGAACACACACACACACACACACACATTAGGGGCTAATTTAGCATTGCCAGTCCACCTAACCTGCATGTGGGCGTTTCGATTGTGTCAGAAAGCTGGGGGACCCAAAAGAAGCCCATGCAGACACATAAGAGAATAGCGGAAGGCATACTAGACTTGAACCCCGGTCTCGTTGTTGCGAGGCATCGATATGAATGTTTATAACGTCATGCAGTAAATCTCCTCCGCCATGACTGGGTGCTGCCTTGTGTTGCCTGAGTAGGCTCCAGCTCCCTGTGACTCTGAATTGGATCAGCTAGATTGCTAATGAATTGATTGAGCCTCTGTGCAACTAGTTGACCTAGGGGAACCCCCCCCCCAATTCAATCAATGAAGTGATTGAGTCTTTATGCCCCTGAATGACTAAAGGGGTCTTCCTCCCCCATTTGAGTCTCTATCTGTCTAAATCAAGAGTAGGAAAAGCTGCGCCACGTTAGACCACCAGGTGCCTGCGCACTGCACTGTTAAAACTAAGGTCGACTGTCTGTTAAGGAGCTAAGTCTCCCAGGTCCCTGTGGTGGTCTTAATCCATGCTTGAGTGCTGCCCTCTTTTCCGCCCACCCCTCCTCCCATCCCAAGCTGTGGTTTTAAAGCTGTCCAAGCAAGACCCCCAAAGCGCTCATGTTACACACTGGAAAGGTGCAGACAGTGTGAGATGGAGACGAGTACAGTGTGACTTATGGGGAGGCCGCATTTACGAGTTTACACTCTCATGAGGGACTGAGAGGCCCCCGGCCCAGTGATGGAAGAGTAGACTTGTAATTATTCAGTGAGATGATTTACAAAGCAGTAAAAAATCCAAAGAGGAAACATTCAACTCTAGCGCCTCTGGCCTCTTGGGCAGGAAGTCAATATCTTTTGTGTTTTTTTGTTTTTTTTTGCGATGGATTCCATTTGCGACAAACAAATTTACTGCTGACGTCCATCCCTCTGCCTGAGGTTCAGCTGAGCAGTCTCTTCTGTGTCTTCGTTTTTTTGTGTCACATTTTCTAGCAAAATATGCAAATGCAGAAAGATCTGTGATGTATAAACTCCCCGGCCACTTTATTAGGTACAACCGTTTGTTAACGCAAATCTCTAATCAGCCAATCACATGTGAACAGCAACTCAGTGCATTTCGGCCAGTAGACCTCGTCAAGACGACCTGCTGAAGTTCAAACTGAGCATCAGAACGGGGAAGAAAGGCGATTGAAGTGACTTTCAATGTGGCACGGCTGTTGGTGCCAGGTGGGCTGGCCTGAGTATTTCAGAAACTGCTGATCTACTGGGATTTTTACACACAACCATCTCTAGGATTTACAGAGAATGGTCCAAAAATGGGAAATTATTGCAGTGAGTGGCAGTTTTCCAGGCCAGGTCAGAGGAGAATGGCCAGACTGCTTTAAGGTGATAGAAAGTCAACAGGAACTTAAATAAGCACTCGGTACAACCGAGGTGTGCAGAAGAGCATCTTTGAACACACAACACGTCAAACCTTGAAGCAGGTGGGCTACAGCAGCAGGAGACCACACTGGGGGACACTCCTGTCAGTTAAGAACAGGAAACTGAGGGTACAATTCACACAGCTTAGCAAAATTGGACGATAGAAGTTTGGAAAAATGTGGCCTGGTCTGATGAGTCTCGATTTCTGCTGCAACATTCGGATGGTAGAGTCAGAATTTGGGGTCAACAACATGAAAGCAGGGATCCATCCTGCCTTGGATCAACGGTTCAGGCTGCTGGTGGTGTAATGGTGTGGGGGATATTTTCTTGGGTCCCCTTAGTACCAACTGAACACCGTTTAAATGTCACAGCCTACTTGAGGATTGCTGACCATCCCTAAATTACCTTCTGATGGCCGCTTCCAGCAGGATAACATGCCATATCAGAAAGTTCAGATCATCTCACACTGGTTTCTTGAACATGACAAGGAGTTCACTGGACTCAAATGGCCTCCACAGTCAGCAGATCTCAATCCAGTAGAGCACCTTTGGGATGTGGAGCAAAATCCCTGAGGAGTGTATCCAGCATCGTGTTGAATCTGTGCCATAAAGAGTTACGACAGTTCTGAATGCAAAAGGG